>NW_024069667.1:0-33237 GCF_009389715.1 Phoenix dactylifera
TGGATGCTTCTCCTCCACCTTTTTCCCCTCCCTCCCCTTTCTCCACCCACGAACTCACTTTTTTTTTACTAATCTTTAATTCTTGTTTTTTTCTCCTGTTTCCATATTTTATTTCTCGTCTAATAAATTTTCGCATTCTTTCTGAACTTTATGTTTTTTAATAAAAAGAATATACAAATACTTTTATATTTCAAAAAAAAAGTGTTTTTTTTTTCTTTGGTTACCCTTTTGGTTTGGTCTCTCTCTTTCCCTCCCGAGTGGTTCTATATACACCCCCCCATTGCTCAGGACACCCCCCAAAATTAAAAAAAAATTAAATACTCTCTACACCCCCCCCCATTTGCTAAGGACACCCCTAAAAAATTAAAAATTCCTAAATTACCCCCCACCCTCCCCACCCCCTCACCTAAATTGCTCTCTACACCCCCAAACCCCCCCCACCCCGCTCTTCCCCTCCAAAACACCCGCCGGCTTCTCCCTTCCGCCCAAAAAACCTCGCCTCAAGCACCTCGCCGGCGGCCAAACCCCCTCCGTCTCCCTTTGAACTGTTCCGCCCAAAGCACCTCGCCAACGCCCAAAACCCCCGTTCCCCCTTCTCCCTCTCGTCGCCGGCATTCTGTTCGGCTGCACAGAGCCGGACAGAATCCTTCTGTTCGGCTGCACAGTGCCGGGACAGAAGCCTTCTGTTCGGCACTGTGCAGCCGAACAGAAGAGTTCGGTTGAGGGTTGCCGAACAGAAGGCTTCTGTTCGGCACTGTTCAGCCGAACTGAAGCCTTTTGTTCGGCGATCCAGTGCCGAACGGAGCACGAACCGTGAAAAAAAAAAAATTTCGAAACAAGGTGGAACACGTACCTTTGCGGCCGATTCTTCGTCCCAAATCACTAGTTGCTTGTCCATGCTTCGAATGGGGCTTAAATCTCCTTCAAAGATCGCCTAAACGATGTAAATGGATCGAGGGGTTTAAGGGGGTTTGAGGGGTGTTTTTTTTTTTTTTTCTTTTCAAAACGAAACGGAGGAGGAGGAAGGGGGGTGTACTGAGAAAATTTCAAGGGCAATATGGTAATTACACTAAAGGTTAGTTTGGGTATTTTTTTTTTGGTTTTTGGGGGGTGTCCTTAGCAATAGGGGGGGTGTATATAGAACCCCCCTTCCCTCCCCTCTGCAAAGGCTTTAGCGCCCATCCCCATTCCACTTCCGGGTGGTTCTATATACACCCCCCCTATTGCTCAGGACACCCCCCAAAAATTAAAAAAAAATTAAATACTCTCTACACCCCCCCCATTTGCTAAGGACACCCCTAAAAAATTAAAAATTCCTAAATTACCCCCCACCCTCCCCACCCCCTCACCTAAATTGCTCTCTACACCCCCAAACCCCCCCCACCCCGCTCTTCCCCTCCAAAACACCCGCCGGCTTCTCCCTTCCGCCCAAAAAACCTCGCCTCAAGCACCTCGCCGGCGGCCAAACCCCCTCTGTCTCCCTTTGAACTGTTCCGCCCAAAGCACCTCGCCAACGCCCAAAACCCCCCCGTTCCCCCTTCTCCCTCTCGTCGTCGGCATTCTGTTCGGCTGCACAGAGCCGGACAGAACCCTTCTGTTCGGCTGCACAGTGCCGGACAGAAGCCTTCTGTTCGGCACTGTGCAGCCGAACAGAAGAGTTCGGTTGAGGGTTGCCGAACAGAAGGCTTCTGTTCGGCACTGTTCAGCCGAACAGAAGCCTTTGTTCGGCGATCCAGTGCCGAACGGAGTACGAACCGTGAAAAAAAAAATTTCGAAACAAGGTGGAACACGTACCTTTGCGGCCGATTCTTCGTCCCAAATCACTAGTTGCTTGTCCATGCTTCGAATGGGGCTTAAATCTCCTTCAAAGATCGCCTAAACGATGTAAATGGATCGAGGGGTTTAAGGGGGGTTTGAGGGGGGTTTTTTTTTTCTTTTCAAAACGAAACGGAGGAGGAGGAAGGGGGGGTGTATGAGAAAATTTCAAGGGCAATATGGTAATTACACTAAAGGTTAGTTTGGGTATTTTTTTTTGGTTTTTGGGGGGTGTCCTGAGCAATAGGGGGGTGTATATAGAACTACCCTCCACTTCCGGGTGGTTCTATATACACCCCCCTATTGCTCAGGACACCCCCCAAAAATTAAAAAAAAATTAAATACTCTCTACACCCCCCCCATTTGCTAAGGACACCCCTAAAAAATTAAAAATTCCTAAATTACCCCCCACCCTCCCCACCCCCTCACCTAAATTGCTCTCTACACCCCCAAACCCCCCCCCCCACCCCGCTCTTCTCCTCCAAAACACCCGCCGGCTTCTCCCTTCCGCCCAAAAAACCTCGCCTCAAGCACCTCGCCGGCGGCCAAACCCCCTCCGTCTCCCCCTTCTCCCTCTCGTCGCCGGTCGGTGCATTGCACCTCGCCAACGCCCAAAACCCCCCCGTTCCCCCTTCTCCCTCTCGTCGCCGGCATTCTCCCGATCTCCAACCACCTCGCCGGCTTCTCTCGGAACCACCTCCCCGGCCATCTCCCGAGCAACGAGCACCTCGCCGGCGCCTCCACGACCACCTCGAGGTAGCTCCCCCCCCCCCCCCCGCCTCCAGTGCTCCGTTCGGCACTGGATCGCCGAACAGAACCCTTCTGTTCGGCAACCCTCAACCGAACAGAAGCCTTCTGTTCGGCTGCACAGTGCCGAACAGAAGGGTTTTGTCCGGCTCTGTGCAGCCGAACAGAATCCTTCTGTTCGGCTCTGTGCAGCCGAACAGAAGGCTTCTGGTGCCAAATCGCGTGCCGTGCTGAATTTTGTGCCGAACATTTATGTATGCAATTGAATTATTTTCTTTGATATAGCCTAACATTGAATTTCTATATTTTCAGACATGGATCCCCGTCCCGCCAGAGTTAGACCTACGGCGTCAGCTAGGAGACGTCGTGCTAGGATTGCTTCTCCCGAGCCTGCTCATATGCCATCGGACTCTCCTGAGTCAGAGCATGATGATATGCCCGCTAGGGGCGAAGACGATGAGTCCGTTGGACCATGTCCAGGAGGTCCAGAGGATGAGTCCGTCCTGATCAGTTTCAGGATGCATATAGCAGCTTCCATCTGGAGGCAACAGGTATTGTTTATTTGTTATAGCATTATATTTTGTTTATTGATGTTTTATAAAGTAGTAGTAATTATACATTTATATTACAGGAACGAGCTCCACTAAAGTGCATGAACCATACTGCCAAGGTTGGTGAATGGAAGTGGTGGTCTTTAAACCAACCAAATACCAGGTTCAGAGCACTATTGAGGCAGTCGGGCCTCGTAGAGTTAGTACAGTGCTTTTATCGATTCATCGATAAGATTCTGATTTCGGGCTTCGTAGAGAGATGGCAGCCCGAGACGAACACCTTCCATATACCATTTGGCGAGATCACTATCACGTTGGATGATGTATCCGCCATTTTAGGGATTCCTGTCGCAGGTGCCTCAGTAGCAGTTTCTCCTGAGAGGATGAGTGATCGGGATGCTGAGGAGCTACTTGTGGAGTTGTTGGGGGTGTCAGCTGGAGACGCGCGTCAGGAGGTACTGTCATCGCGCGGTCAGTCTGTGAGGATGGAGTGGCTGAGGACTCAGTTTCACTCTGTATCTGATAGAGACAGCCAGCAGAGGATAGAGTGTGCAGCACGAGCCTATTTGTTATTTTTGTTAGGCTGCACACTCTTTGCTGATAAGAGTGGGACCAGGGTGCCTATAGCGTATCTGTGTTTACTGCGGGATCTGGATAGGGTGAGCACATATGCCTGGGGTACAGCTGCCTTAGCATATTTGTATCGGCAGTTGGGGATTGCGTCGAGGTCATCAGTGAGACAGATCAGTGGTTATATGACGCTTCTGCAGGCATGGATTTATGAGCATTTTCCAGCACTCAGTCCTCACCCGTCGCTCGAGTATACTGATGCCAGTCCCCGCGTGCACCGCTGGATGCCCGGGTACTCCATCCCGTACCACGATGGACCATTTAGTGGTTCTACGTGAGTCATTGGACCTTTTGAGCATCGATGAGGTACGTATCATATTACCATTTGCTTGTGTTTGTCAGTACTTTTAATATGCGATATAGTATAAAACTGAAATGGACCTTTTGTTTTGCAGGTTATTTGGGATCCCCATCATCGGCTTCGGGGAGATCGCCCATATATTGATATCGCATTTTTTAGTGGCTCCATCAAGTGCCTTGATATCTTAGAACCCTATCATCCAGAAAGGGTTCTTAGACAGTTTGGTCGTATTCAGACCATCCCTCGAGCGCCACTAGCCCCTACGCGAGCCAACAGAGGTTCCACAGCAGGCTCGTACCGGATACATTACTCCTATATGGATCAGCTTTGGGAGCGGTGGGAGGACCACGTGCTGAGCCAGGCGAGCAGGAGCCACCCAGTTACCCAGCCATCAGACAGCGTACCGGGATACATGGAGTGGTATCTCCGTATCACGCACGTTGCAGTTCAGCCTCCTCATCTGCGCTCGAGTACTCATTCTGGAGCTAGGGGAGGTCATGATGATGCTGACATGCACCGGCGGCGTAATGCAGCTGCACTCGGTATCAGTACCGACATTGTACGGATGGGTCCCTCAGAGGCTACGTCACTAGGTGCCGGGCACCTATTTGATGCTATTTCTCAGATGCATCAGGTACTTCTGGGTGATGAGCCTGGCCCGAGTACAGCACCCTCTCATTCGGATCCAGCACCCTCTCATTCGGACGTACAGCAGTACACGCGTCGACAATGGCGTCATAGGAATTGATGATGGAGCCTTTGTAATCTTTGTAAAACCTTTGATATTAATGAAAAATATATATTTTTGGTACATTTACGTGTAATCTTTGTAAAGCCTGGCCCGTTCTATTTTACACAAATATAAGATGACCCATGTCCGGCATAGTCATCCATCTGTCATATGGTGGACAATCATCATAATATGATAATGCATGAGTGATCTCAGCAATCGTCCCTTCCACACCATATAATGTGCGATAGTGGTCCGAATGACATTGCAACTCTTGCAATAAATCCTTCCTAACACACACCCAGTCATCTTCTCCAAATCCCAGTAAGTCAGCTATTGCCCTAAATCCGCAATTCCCATCAGCTTTTACATCCTTGATATGCTGGATGTATGGTCTCAAGGCAGAAGGAATAGCATCAATATAGATAATGGGCGTATGTGACTGGGCTCTAGTACGAAAAATCTGCAAATAATATCAAATGATAGAAAATATGTAACAATGGCAGAAATATCCAAATAGTTATCCGTCTCAGCACTTCCCGTACCGGCACGGCACGGCACGTCCCGACATGTCCCGTATCGGCACATCTCGGCACGGCACGTACCGACATGTCCCGTATCGGCACATCTCGGCACGGCACATCCCGTATCGGCACATCTCGGCACGGCACGTCCCGACATGTCCCGTATCGGCACATCTCGGCACGGCACGTCCCGACATGTCCCGTATCGGCACATCACATACCGGCACGGCACGGACCGTTCCGTAGACGTTGTGATACCTATTGTAAGAAAATAAATATTTGGTACTTACCTTTTGCTTGGGCCGCCTCTTTTGAATCTGAGTAGATGGATTGCGGATGGTAACTTTCTCAACACCAGGTGAATAACTATCCTGTCCAGATAGAACCAACTCAAACGCAGACGGGTCACGTCGAGTAGACGTATCAACCTTCATTGAAGCGCGCCCACGTGAACCAGTCTTCCGTTTTGCGGGCTCTAAAAGAGGTGTACTATCTGGACTTGCAATCTCTCGTAACTTCTTGATCATCTGCAATTGAGAAGCCCCATCTAACTTCTTGAATCGTAGCGCAATCAAATCTAACTCTGCATCACAACTCAACTGAATTGGCTGCACGGGGGGGGGTAGGCAGAATATCAAGTTTCCTCCAATGAGGATCTATGCAGTCGAGAGGAATGGGCCGACCTTCCACCCTGTACCGCGCAATCTGGTGAGCACATGGTATACCATGTGTGCGTCGAATAGCGCACCCACAATTTGAATCATCAAACCCAACTGAATTGGCTCGTTTCGATTGGGCGAGGACATGATTTAACGCACTTATAGATATGAAACCTCGCAACTCTTTGAATTCAGCTGGCTTGAAGTTGTGCTGCACTACCAATAAACTCTTCTCCAATGAGGCTTTAACGGAGCTGTGCTGCAACTCAATCAATCCATATATTCTAGTCCAAGATGACTCGAAACTTCCTTGGCTTGATCCAAGCTGCTTTTTGAGCTTTGCATGTGCACTCTCGACCCTAGTAAACAAATGAAAGTTAGATATAAGAATTGAGGCAAATTAAAATTAAATGAGTCTTTATTTGTGATACCTATTTGTCGTCACATTTCCGTAGTGCCTGCATGTATCCGTCCACGCCGCAACAAATCTTTCCTTGTATTTGCTCAGCCAAGTATCTGACACATACTGTAGTGCATCTGGATAGGTACCGAACTCTCTCTGCAGTGCACTCCAGCGATCATTATACTCGTCTTCCGTGGAGGACAGCACTAGTACATTCCAACTCATAATAAATTTATCCCATTTCTCCTTCAATTCGAAAAATTTTTTGCACTTGGCCAAAACATTCCTACTAATATGCCATCTACATAATAAATGTCTAGCAGTAGGAAATACTCTATGAATTGCATTCATCAAAGCCAAGTCTCTATCTGTAACAATCAACTCAGGCAAAACATCATCAGCTATGACACTGCGCAATCTCTCTAATGCCCAAGTATAGCTTTCTTCCCCCTCAGAATTTAAGTATACAAAAGCAACTGAAAATGTCATGTCAGTAGATGTCACCCCCACAATCTCTAAGAGCGGAAGACGATACCTATTCGTCTTGTACGTGCAATCCATTATCAACACACGGGGAAATGCACGGAACAAATCAATGCTGCCAGGGTGTGCCCAAAATAAGTCATGCACAACATCCGTATTAGTACAATTCCTATGCCACTCAATATATTTAGCCTCTGATAATTTACCTAATAGATGTTGCATTTCAGACCTCCCGGCTTTCTCTGCAATCTTAAACCGTTGACGTACATTGTAGATAGTCTTGATAGTCGTAACATTGAGGGCATCTCTTTCCTTCAATGTGGATAATATGTCCTTTGGACGAACCAAACTCTTCGACATATCCACTAACAATTCCGTCTCCTGCTCAGATAATCTCCCTGCATATGAGTGCCCCTCCAGATTCTCTGCAGCGGGATGATTGTGCACTCCACATACGACCAGTAATATCCAATCATCCGCAGTATCCAATTTCTTTCCTCTTAATGCAAAAGGGCATCCACACTTCTTTGTCCCACAGGCAGTCTTTATTCGCTTTTCTTTTTTGGTTCGGTACGTCCCACCCCTCTCACAACCTAACGTAATTCTGGGTTTCTTAGAAATGGTACCTGCATCGGATGATTTGATTACAACAACAAAACCATTTCGCCTCCCAGCTTCACGACACCAATTACACAAGTCCTCTCTACTCTTGAAGATCTATACATTAAACAATTTATGTAAGTACACAGTTGTAAAAATAGCTCGCTAAACTATTACAAAATTGCACAATACATTATAATACCTCGTAAGTTGTAAATTCGCTTGTGTAATCCAGTACAAATTCTGATCCAATTATACTCGATTCGGTTGTAGCATAGCCCTACATATAAAATAATTTATCACCAAGAATTAATGAATCAGAGGATCTGTTCGGCACAAAATTCAGCACGGCACGCGATTTGGCACCAGAAGGCTTCTGTTCGGCTGAACAGTGCCGAACAGAAGCCTTCTGTTCGGCAACCCTCAACCGAGCAGAAGCCTTCTGTTCGGCTGCACAGTGCCGAACAGAAGGCTTCTGTTCGGCACTGTGCAGCCGAACAGAAGGCTTCTGCTCGGTTGAGGGTTGCCGAACATAAGGCTTCTGTTCGGCACTGTGCAGCCGAACAGAAGCCTTTTGTTCGGCGATCCAGTGCCGAACGGAGCACGAACCGTGAAAAAAAAAAATTTCGAAACAAGGTGGAACACGTACCTTTGCGGCCGATTCTTCGTCCCAAATCACTAGTTGCTTGTCCATGCTTCGAATGGGGCTTAAATCTCCTTCAAAGATCGCCTAAACGATGTAAATGGATCGAGGGGTTTAAGGGGGGTTTGAGGGGGGATTTTTTTTTTCTTTTCAAAACGAAACGGAGGAGGAGGAAGGGGGGGTGTATGAAAAAATTTCAAGGGCAATATGGTAATTACACTAAAGGTTAGTTTGGGTATTTTTTTTTGGTTTTTGGGGGGTGTCCTGAGCAATAGGGGGGGTGTATATAGAACTACCCTCCACTTCCCCTTTGCTTTTGTTAGGACTCTCCAGATTTACCCCCGTTTTGGGGGTAATTTATCAGAATGCCATTTCCGGCCAAAACAATGGAAACTTAAAATACATCTAATCATCTCTCCCCTCTTTAGATTTTTAGTTCTTACGTGCATTGTATATGTATGCGGTATCTTATTATTGGAGTTAGGTTGGGGGGCGCGGGAGGAGGCAAAATGTGATGCTTTTGCTCTCCTCCGGTGCTTTTAGATGTGGGCTGATTCCCAAGCATAAATTAATTGAGGGTTGGTCAAATATTCCACCATCTTTCATACCGGGATGGTTATGGTCATTGAATTGGATAAGCTAGCTCATTCTAGTAGATAAATTTCATTTTTCAAGCATGAAAAAAAAATCATAGAGATCTATATACCTACATAAACCATCTTAGAGATACGTTTTCTATCAAAATGATTTTTATGACAAGATACCAGTGGTAGAGAAAAATTAGACCATAAAGTTGACACATCAAGCGTTAGGATCGCAAAAAATTTAGGATACTAGATTCCTACTCTGGAATCCATGCGATCTCCTTTCTATTATTCAAGTGTATTCATAGGGACTAAAGTTTTCTTGTTTCTCTCCCCATGCTAACTTCTTTCCACTATACAAACGCATTCATAGGACCAAAGTTTTTTTTCTCTCTCCCCACCCTAACTTCTTTCCACTATTTAAGTCCATCTACCTTTCTTTGAATCTGGTGTTTGAATTGGCTTAGGAAGTTATTCTAGCACATGAATTTCATTTTACCTTTCTTTGAATCTGGTGTTTGAATTGGCTTAGGAAGTTATTCAGAGAAAGGAAAAACCTATAGAGATCTACATTCGCCCACGACCTTCAAAGCTGGTTGTACAACAATTCATGCGACCATGGTTATAGCAGATCCTAGGTAACGCAATAAGACATGACGTGATGCAATCGGTGCACAAAGTCGTACGCCTCCCAGTACATGCTTATCTTCAATTAGATAACGTGTCCATAAGAAGATGCGCCACGGCAGCAGGAAACGGTCTATTATCGAACTCTGCGCGCCAAACATGGATCCCGGCCGCCTGCGCCAACAGCCAGCGCGTCCAACAAAGGTTGGAAGGCATGGCACGGATCTGCCCAATAATTGATGGACACGTGGCAGGCAGCCATTGTGCAACCCGGGCGGCGGAAGGTAGCAAGGAGCGGTACGGGGAAAAGGTACACGTGGGTGGTGCGTCCCCCAAAGCAAAGCACCAAATGCCCATCAAAAAACTAATTATGTGCACCCCACCGTACTGCAATGTGAATCCCCCCAACAGAATGGAAAGGGACCCATTGGTGTTTTAGGTGGAATAAATGATGTGTCCTCTCTCTCTCGCTCCCTCTCTAATGTGGACTTTCCCAAGCAGGGAGCCAAGCTTTAGAAAAGGGCCTCTTGTGGCCATTAGCTATTTGTTCTTTCCATGCCCTGCCACAATGGCAAGTGCAAAATGGATACCAATAGGACCACCAATCCATATTCTCCCTAAGACTAAACATGAGCAACAAATGTCCTGACAACAAGAGGAGGGGAACAAATTTCACCATTGTCAACTCCACCACCATGGCAAACCATAGGAGAGTCATGGTCATGACTGTCGTGGCTTTGTGCGACTTCGTTGAGGCTCTCCATCTCTTTTGGAAGTGGTCAGGCCATTGGTATCAATAGATTTCAGAATGTGAGGGACTCCCTGTTACCATCACTAGGCCACTGTTAACATCACCAAGTATATAGTGACTCCGTACAAAGGCTCCTCTAAGTGGAGGTCATGGACTAATCTGATCACTTTTCGAGTCACTGCAGCTGAAGGAATAGGTTTGTTATGCAAATTTCATTCCTCTTGCTGAGCTCACATATAATGATGTGTCAAGTTGAAGTTTCACATGATTGGAATCTTAATATGGATAGTATCGATGATGTCGTGGAATCAGTTGTTTTATGCGGAGTTGGTGCTACATGATGCAGGCATGAGGCTTCACCTCCTCACCATCTCTGCTGTGATTGGTCTAGGAATGGGGTGAGTTTATACTGGTCATTATTCATCAAGGCCTCAAATAATGTAGCTCACCAATGGACCACTACAACCTTACATATTGGTCCCCCAAGCATCACCCTATTATTAGCCTGAAAGCATGCATTTCTTGGCACGCCCTTCACTATTATATCAGGATCACAGAGGGGCGGTGGCTTCTGTCTTTAGCATGGACGCAGTTGTTTTCTTCTAGCTAGACTTCTTCTGTGCCTTGGAATTCTGTTATCGGAGTAACAATCCACGGCCAGGTTTGTTTTTTTTTGTGTCATTTTAGCACGCTCATGCTGCATTCTAAAAGGTAGCAGTTTTTTAATTGCAACATGTCATGGACGTGGTGATGGAAGATTAATGGGAGGTCCATCAAAGAAAGCTCTTTTTAGGAGGGGTTGGAGGGTATTCCCGTACTTCTGTCCTTGGAAAAGGAAGGACAACGATGTCAAAAGGAAGAACCCCACCTCTAAGAGAAAAGATTGCATACATATTTTGTTGCCCTCAAGATTGAAGCAAAACAACTCTGCGACAAAAGGCACCACCTTGAGAAGTAACTGGTGACTTTGGATTAAAGCAAGCTCATGACCACAGTTTTCATCGCCGGCACCAAGATCTCAGTCGATAAGATAGATCTCAGTCGATAAGATAGTTTGCATCTGAATGGACACATTAGTATGTATAAAAGTACACATGCATGCATATACGTGCATGCATATGCAAGGTAAAAACTTTATTTCTCGGTTGATATAATTAGATATATCTTGGCAGATTATTATATATATGATACAATACATTAGTGACTTTTTTTTAGTCCGAGTTGTCCACCTTTGTCTCCTTGTTTAATCTATGAAGAGGTGTCACTCCAAGATATCAAACTTTAAAAACTTCGACCAACCAAACCCTGAAATGTTAAGGATAATGAGAGGATTCTTTCTATTTTTAAGGAGAAAAAGATAGAGAGGTAGAAAGTTAATTTTGCATAGAAAAAAAACTACTTGATAATTGATTTTTCAAAACAAGGCAGTAATTGTTTGATTTTGCAATTCAACCTACATTTGGTCTTTTTCTGGATCAAATTACCCCTGCATACAACCTGACTGTGTATTTTCTAAAACCGGTGCCTAAAATATATATGGCGCAATACCACTACGAATGAGGAAAGAGGAGCAACATATACATGGCACAATACCGCTAAGAATGGGAAAAGAGGCGCGATGATGGTGCTGATGAAGCTGCAATGGCAACGAAAAAGAGGGAGATGCATGCGAAGGAGGGTAGTAATGTTCCAAGAAGGCTGAGTTCAGGAGAGAAGTGGAGGAGGTAGATGAGGTGGTGTATTTGTGATTCTACTGATCTAGTATATACATTAAACTAATATACAGATACAGTTTGCATTGATATACACCTTTTAATGGATGACACGCACAATGATATATACATGCTATTTCTGAGGATGTTTCTTACCATTTTGCCTACCATTTACTTAGTAGGAGACTGATAAAACACATTATATGATTCAATACAATTACAGTATTTGTCTTGATACACAGCACATTTGTCATGGGTTAGGTATGATACTCTGATCCATATTTACTTAGTATTGGATATACACAATATACTACTTGATATACATATGTTTTTGGCCAAATTAAATATGATCTTCAATGTATTCATTCCTTTTTTCCATACAAATCCAATTGCAAAATCAAAAAATCTCGTTTTATTTGCAGCATCGATTACTCTGTGTATAAAATAATAACTGGAGTCCAAGTTGATTAAAAATCTTGGTAGATCAGAAAAGAGAAACATATGACCGATCCCACGCCCGTACCCACCACGTTTTAGTGCACGACGTACGGCTGAGTGCATGCATTCTCCGAAAGCAGCATCTTACTCCAATTGTGCATGCAACAGTGGCCACTTAGCGCCACCTGGACCCACCATGTTTGCAGAATTCTGGACCCACCTAGAACATGGCCTCCTCAAAATCTATGCATGACACGTAAGCTAGACCAAGATATCTTCCTGATAGTACTGCTGCACTAACGAACTTTGTCGAAGAGAGAACCATCAGAGACATCTCTCCTTTCATTCAGAGAGAGACATCACATTAGTTTTTAATGGTTGTTTTCCAACAGCCTTCTCTACCTGTCATTATTCTACTTCAAAACAGAATTTAAAGGGTTGTCAACGAATAGACTTAAGAACTGCCCAAAAGCGAGAGAACGAGTTCTTGGTAGACCTGATCAGATCTGTCACATTCAGGAATGGACTCAAGAAACCAAAAGACCAGGTGACAACAATGCAAATGGAATCCAACAAGCACTTTTGGAAAGCAACCAATATCATCCTGAAGCTATTCTATCAACTTGAAGCCATCAGTTATGCATCAGCTGGCAAGGCAAATCGACTACTTAACCTGATGATGTCAGAACTGGCCATCGACATCTGAAATAGACTGATGCTATGAAACCATTAGAGCTTTAGCGTCCACTTCATCCTCCACTCCATTGCCAATGCTTACTCAAATCGGCAGCACCATCAAGCTTATCCAGATTACCAAATTACCCATATAAAACCCACCGACAATATTTTCATCTCAGCCTCGCATCAAAAACCCATGATTCTAAAAATTTCGAATTTTAAATTTTGAATTCTGAATTTTGGATTTTGAATAGTATAATTTTAAGATTGATTCTAGTTATAATCTCTTATACATTCTCAACTATAAATATGCATAACTGACTACTTTATGAGGTTGGCCAAAAAAGTTCTCTACAATATTTTTTTTTCTGCATTTTCTTTTTTTTCTACGAAGCCGAAGGGTTGAGTTGCAAGAAAACCATAGATTGTCCGCATGTAGCTTGAGAGAAGCATACTATGGTATATTCAAAGACACAGCATCCGTGTGCGGTCAAATATGCTTTGGCATAACATTCACCTTCCTAGCAAGAAAAGGTTAAGCTTCATAGCAAAGAAACAAATGGAAAAAGGGGAATCATCTTAAAGAACCAGTATCTGCTCTGTTCTTTAAAAAAGCTGCCCTGAAAGTTCAAATCCTAAATGCACTTTTTCCTGTAGAAGATCGAACATTGGAATCTAATATATGCAAACAAATCTTCCGATGGTTAAAAAGCATGTCAAAACCCATCCAACAGATTCCTTCAGAAGATTATGTCAGTGGCAAAAGCAAAGGAAAAAGATACCATTAATCCAAAAAAAGCAAAATTTGGTATGACAAATATGCATGCTTTCATTGCTTAATGTTTTGTAGGAACCACATAGATAGGGACACCTGCAGTACATTTATCTAATGCGAGGCCTCCCGTAAAATTAAGGGATGTCCACCATAATCAATAACGAATCCTAATAGCACAGCAAGGTCGGCAGAACCGTCCCAAATCGGACGATTCCGGCCATCCCAAGCCGTACCGGTGTCTCATCGGTACGGTTCTAGCAACAAAAACGAAACCATTGTCGAAGCCAGAGAAGGAAAAGGAAAGAAAGAACTAGCGGGGGAGGGAGGGAGAGGGCAGGATGCCGGCGGAGACCGCAGAGAGCAAGGCCGTGGCTGTTGACCCTGTTTCAAACCAGCTGCGGTCTTAAAAAAATTTACAATTTTTTAGTGAAGTCGGCAAGTAAATCTGCAAGCCCGTTCAAGGCAGCCTCCTACCTGGTTCAAAAATCCGGCCGATACAAAAGCCGATATGAAAGGCTTCGGTGCACTGGTCGAGTCCAATTATTGCAGTTGATTCGCCAGTCAACTCATCCCCTTATTTCGATGTTGGGGCAGATTCAACTTCAAGCTAGGCTTTATCGGCTGGATTCCTGAACCAGGTAGAAGATTTAGTGGCTGCCTTGAACGGGCTTGCTAGATTCACTTGCCAACTTCACTTAAAAATCGCGAATTTATTTAAGGCTGCGGCCGAGGCTGGCCTCCGATGGCACTCCGCCGGCATCGGCCACCCTCCTCCGGCCCTCTTTCCCCCGCTCGCTCTCTTTCTCTTTTCCTCTCTGCACGGTCCCTTTCTCGGTATAGGCCCAGCACGATCCGTACTGAGTCATCCTGCCGGAAAACTGGTACGGTGCCCGGTACCAGTTCCTCCGACCTTATAGCACAGTTAAGAAAGTATTTAGAATAATATTCTACTAGCATCTGATGCCAACGAACTACTAAAGCAAGAAAATCAAAGAAGCCACAAAATTTGATTCTACGAGACCTGAAACACCAACCATAAATGTGATTTAGCACAAGACTGGATTGCTAACTACTACATGTCTAGATTATACCAATTTTGTTTGCAACATCCAAAGCGTCGTAATCCAGGGTCAATCTCACATATGCCTTTTTCATGCCATCAGGCCTGGAAAAGCATCAGAAAGGCCAGATTCAGAAATGCTTCAAGGCTCAACTACAGACGCAACCTGGATAGCATATTGGATGGGATAAAGAAACTGTTGCATTGGGAATACCAAATGGACACCAACCTGATCAAAGTATTGACTTTCTTTGCCTGAATGCCGTACATCTTCTTCACAGCTACTTTGATCTTTTTTTTGTCGGCTTGGATGCCAACTATGAATACAAGTGTGTTGTTATCTTATCTTCTTCATCGCAGATTCGGTGGTCACGGGATATTTGAGAATTTGATAGCGGTCAAGCTTGTTTCTTGGTGCACTGATTCTAGGATATTTTGGATTCCTCTCTTTCTTGAGGGTCTTGAGCCGGTGAAAAGTTACAGAAGTGTGAATCTTCCTGGCCTTCCTTTTCAGGGACGATGTTTCCTGACTTCACAGCCTTGGCAAACTTCAGAGCCTGAGCTTTGCCATCAGGCTTCTTGGAGGTGGCTGCTTGCAGATGATCATACAGCATTACATGAGAATGAAAATTAAGAAGCCATGTTGCTTTTAAAAGTATACAGTATCCCAAGAAATCATCAGACAGTGTCATACCACTAGAACTATACATTTGGGAGGACTTGTGCTTATGCAGAGATTTCCAAAACATTTTTTGTACATCACATCCAATAATTTAGATCTTCATTTTGCAACCTAGATTGATGAAATTTTAAGCATAGAGTTCTCTTTACACCATGTGTGCACCATAACTGCAGTTAACTGCATTCATATCTGAGATGCCACGCATGTGATCCACATGCATGTGCGGGACTCTTTAACAGCTTTTTTTCCCATGCAAGTTTCTTTTTTTTTGTTGGGGGGGGGGGGGGGGTGGTGGTTTGGGGAGGGGGGGCGGTTGGTTGCGGAGGGGTGCTTTGTAGCCTCTGGAGTCGACAGTATGTGCAGGATTCCCGGCCTGAGAGACCATGAAGTCTAGCATGCATGCTAGACAACAACTCAGGACCTCACTGAAAAAGACTAGCTGGAAGGTATTATTTAGATTCCGTGGCCTTATATAAGTACCTAATATCAGCAGAACCGGTATCGGGCACCATACCGATTGTCTGGCGAGACAAGTCAGTACGGGTCTATGCCATGTCGGGCCCGTACCGACACAGTAGAGGACGGGAGAGAAAGGAAAAGAGAGAGAAAAGGAGGGAGGCTGGCGGAGGATGGTGGAGGTCGACGGAGGGCTCGTGGAGGTCGGCGGAGGGCCGTCGAAGGCCGGCGACCTGGGCAGGAGGCGGAAGAAATGTCCCCAGCCGAAAAACAGGGCAGGTCCTCTGTTTTGTTCAAAACAAGGATCCAACCCTTTTTTTATTTTGCAATATTTAAGTGAAGTCGGCAAGAAACCTCTGCGGCCGAAAAACAGGGTGAGTCCCCTATTTCGTTCGAAATAGAGATCCAGCCTTTTTTTTATATTTTGCGATGTTTAAGTGATCTAGAGGAGCATCCTCCGTGCGGCTCGCGGGCTTTTGCCGGCCCTCCACCGACCAGCCTCCACCTTCCTCTCCCTCTCTCTCTCCCTCCCTCCCCCGCTCTCTCTTTTTTCTCTCTTTCCTTCTCCTTCTCCTCCTCCGACAATAGATTTCGCTTCCATTGTCGGAACAGTGCCATTCAGCTGTCGGGGTGGCTCGGAACGGCCGGAACCGCCCGGGACAATTCCGCCGACCCTGATCTACCCAGTACATAGCTGATGTGGGACTAAACACATGCTTACACGAGTCCTCACATGCTCCTCCCATTTAAGCCCATGCATGCTGGACATATTTATATAACTCATTTTGTTGATATCTGTATGTTCTAGTTTTGTCACCAAGTTTTCTCATTAATTAAGACATTTGTCAACTAAATCAATAAGATTATGTGATTGTGCTAAAGGCATCAAGTCATACCAATAAAGAAATAAATAATTATCTAAACAATGAGATGAGCTGCAAATTGCTGATTAATATGTTCTGAATTTGTCTGCTTTGCACATTGCATTTATTTAATCAATATGATGGTGATAAAGAACTTACATTTGCTCTTTTGATTTAATGCAATATCAATAATTATATAACTAAAATTCTGACATATATAGCATACCTTTAACAGGTGGGGCCATCTGGCAATGTGAATATATAACTTCAGAATATCAACTGCATTCGGTCATGAAAACTAGTGTTAGAAACATGATGCACACAACTAGGAAATAATAGAGTTACCATCCAGAAACCTATCAGAACAATAGCTAACAAGTTAAACTGTGTACTCGTGCACCCAAACAACCTTAGGTTAATGGCAACTACAATAATTTACCTGATTCAGGAACTAAGATCTCCATTTTCTGATAGATTCCAATGTCATTACAGAAAGTATAAGTGGAAAAGAAAAAGATAGATAAACCGTATAAATAACCCACAATAGAAACTCAGCCATTTCAGATTGCATTTGTGTCACGCCCCGAACCCAGCACCCGGGTCCGGTACACGACCGGCCGCATGAGCCCTAGAGCAGTGCCCTAAAAATCATGCAAGGCCTATGATTAACAAAGATTCCAACAAATCCATGATTAACTTAGTAATTCAAATAGGCAAGTCCGACATGTCCAAATAAACAAATTAGTTCAATTACAAAATCTTCAAATGTTCATCGTCATCAAGAAGCATAAACAAACTAATTAGCTAATGACTCCGATACTTGCACTCTGCGCCCATCCCATCTAAATCTAAGCATCCTGCAACTCTGATAAAAAAAAAGAAGAAAAGGGAATGAGCTTTAAAGCCCAGTAGGAATCCCTACACATCCACACCAACACAATACTAATATAAATCTGAAAACCACGACAAGTCGATGCACATATCATGAAATCATAAACCGGCTATCAAAGCTCAAATAATCAATATAAATAAGTACATCAATCATCAATAAAAGTCCAGCCACACAAGAATGATATAGCATATGATAGCTCATAAACATGTATTATAGTTTCAATGCCTTTTCTTCAACTAGATCCGGATTAATTATCTTTCCGACTTTGGGTTAAATCTCCGTCACATTTCTCAGCCTGTGGTGGGGCAACCAAATTATCACATTTTCAGCCTGTGGCAGGGCCTGCACATTATAGTTCCACATTTCTAGCCTGTGATGGGGCCTGCCAAAGTATCACATTTTGAGCCTGTGGCGGGGCCTGCACATTATAGTTCCACATTTCTAGCCTGTGAGGGGGCCTGCCAAAGTATCACATTTTCAGCCTGTGACGGGGCCTGCACATTATAGTTCCACATTTCTAGCCTGTGAGGGGGCCTGCACATTATAGTTCCACATTTCTAGCCTGTGAGGGGGCCTACCAAAGTACCACATTTTTAGCCTGTGACGGGGCCTGCCATAATAACAAGATAAACCCAAAGTCCCTTTTCATACAATCCGGTTTACATCCACACATCAATTCTTTTATATTTATTTTCGGCTTTAAACTAACCACGGTCACGTTTCCAGCCCGTGACAGGGCAACCAATATCATATGGTTAGTTTAGAGCACCACATCCAACAGTCCAATTATGTAGGTGTAGGTTATGCGCATGCATGCATCCATCATGATACCAACCACAAGCGTATACAATCATAATATCAACCACAAGCCAACACGATCAAAATATAATTTAATATAAAAACTATTTTTGATTTGTCTGGATCATAGCATATCATACATATCTAAGTATAAAAATATTATATAATGCAGGAGTATAAGGATCCTTACCTTTGTTGACAATTTAAATAACCAATCACCCGCCCTCACGGCGATAAAGAACCGGAATGCACAGAATCCTGCTCAACGTCCTCTCGTCCAACAGATTGTTCCCCTACAGAACCAAATAAGTATTAAAATTTACTCAAGATGAATGACAACCCAGAACCCTCAAAATAATGATCTCCCCATATCTAAGTCGAGAGAGAGAAAACCCCCAACTAGAGATGATCTAGAGAGAGAGAAGAGAAGGTTAGAGACAAGTGGCTCTCCCTCCCTCTCTCTCCCTCTCCTTCTTCCTATTCTCCTCGTGGGCATGTTCGGTGGCAGTGGCCACCTGTGGCCGGCGACCCCAGCGGTCGACAATCCCCCAACGTGGTGCCGGCCATGCACCACGCCCGGCGACGGCCGGCCACGCTCCACCCCCGACGACGGCGGTCGAACGGGAGGAGAAGCATGGCGACCGAGCTTCTTGTCTCCAAATCCCACGGCTCGCCGGCCGGATTCAAGAGGAATAAAGATCCAAAGATCGAGAAAGGAGGAGGGACGACTCACCTTGCCTCCGGCAAGATCCTCCCGGCCGGATCGACGGCGACCGCTTCGATTCCTCCCGCGGCAAGGTAAAACCCAATCTCCCTCTTTTTTTTTTTGTGTGTGTGGAAGGGCCCTCGGTTGATGCCCTAGGGGAAGAGAGAGAGGAGATCCTCCTGATTTGGTAGGGTTTTATCACCCTAAAATCTCTCTTCCGGTAGATTCGGAAGGGGGAGGAATTGAAAACAGGGGAGGGAGAGGAATTGAAAACAGGGGAGGGAGGCTATTCCGATCGGGAGACTCCCTCCCCCCTTTTTTTTTGTATTGGGCCGCCTTATTCAGAGGCCGGCCCAATCCTAAGTGGGTCTTCACAATTTGTATTTCTATTTTATTTCAATTAAGGACGTTGTCATTTTAACGGTTTGTACATGAAGGTTCCATTTGCTTCACAAACAGCTTCACCAACATAAAATAATGTAAATTTGCTGAAAATAAATACAAGCATAAAACTCAAAACCTTCTGGTGAGGACTTGTTCCACAGCAGTTTTCATGCAACAAAATGATGCACTTCAAAATTAGAAGAACCATATCAAATATACAAAAGGCATCTTCAAGCATTCACCACATGCAAACAGACAGCTAATGAACAACATTTTCATCCTCAAGCTAGGTGACTCTCTTTTCATTTTTCATTTTTTTTATTGCACATGAACCAGACAAAACAAAAGCAAAAGAAGGTACAGAGAAAGATGATTCAGAAAAACTTTTGTAGGTTCATGGAAAACACCAGAAAAAGTGAAGTGATAAAACAATTTTTTAATATTATATATTGAATTCATTTGTGGGGCTAAACCTACACATGAAAACAAACCTAAGACCCCCTTTACCCACAAAACAAGATAAAGATTACAGTAAACAAATACGATAATATCAAATCAATTAGAAAAAAAAAGTGGATAAGTGTGCTTACTGCAAAATCTATCATGCACCTAGCAGGTATTTCCCACTCCAGAGAACCCTCCTGGCCCAGTATGTATGTTTATATGCAGTTCAAATCAAGGATTAAGGTGCTACTATGTGCCAAGCACATACAGGCATGTAGCATACCAGGCTTGGGATGCAATGCAATCAGCATGGACATAAATCATAATTGTTGTCTCACCAAAGTAAATGCATAAACATGTATGCACCTATATTCCATAATTTAAATATTTTAGACCTATTTATAAACAAGTACACATGTTGCTTAAAAAGACTAATTTGAGGCTTGCCTTGAGAAAAAGGCTCTAAAAGAAGTTACTATTTTTAATAGTTCATGGTTCACGTGAAGTACACACCTTGTATTTACTCAACATTGTTTACTTTCACAGAAATAATAGGGGAGAAACCAAAGTCCAAACCTAAGTTTCATATTGCTGTTTTATGTTTTTATTTTCAAAAACCCAAGAAAAATGAACTAGACTGTACAACATGTATGATGAAACGTTTTGTTTCTTTAAACTGTTTCTTAAGTCTTTAGATCTTTTAGTAACAAAGATTTATTGCTTTCAAAAATAGTGAAAACAAAAACAAGGAATAGCAGAAGTTTTGTACAAATGCTACCTTCAACATCAATTTCCATTTCACCAATTTGTAGAAGAAAAAAAACAAAAAAACAAAAAAACAACAATGATGCCAAACAAAAATTTCCAAATTTGACTAAATTTTCGTTTTCCTTGATGAAATCATGTCCCTTTTGGTTTTCTTTTCCAAATTTTTCTAATCAACCAAACATATCCTTAAAGCATCTGGATGTTGGGCTACCATATATTCAAATAAAAAGAAAATAAACTAGTAAGGTAAGTTTTATTCATGAAATCCTTACAACTTCTTACATTTGAACTGCATCTAAGCAACATATTGTTAAATTTCACAAAATCACCAAACAACCTAACTAGGGTAACAATTATAAAGTTAACTTAATTTTATTAATATTAAATTCTAATTTAAATAGGATTTTCAAAATGGAAACTGAATAAGCATTTTATGCAAGCTAGATCAACTTACATGGAAATTTTTATAGTCTTCCAATTGTACTTGAAACTAAGGATTTAAATCTTAGTCCTACTGGCCCCATACCAATTGATATATATAATACCAGCTCGGTGACAATACTCTGGTCAGTGGGCATCGATACAAGTAATAGTTTGCTGAACCTGATCCTGCCAAATCAAGGCAAATCAAGCCTGAATTGGTCCTGGCACCATTCAAAATGCCTTTTAAACCCATTCTTTTATGGTGATTTCACCATTTGAAGGTGAAACAGCTAAAACAGGCTAGTGTGGAGGTCAAAGGATAAGGTGCTAGATTAATATGCTGGGGGATACAAACAAGCTTCTTGCTAGGTGACAGCCTCCCCCATTTTCTCAATTTTTTTCAAAGATTCAAGGATATATGATAAGCAAAACTTGAAGAAATTTAGCCTCCCCCCATTTTTTAGTCTTTTAAAAAAATCCAAGCATAAATGATGGAGATATTGAAGAAATTTACATGGAGATTATGCTGTAAATGGATTTAATGGTGTATTAACTCTAGACTCATGCCCTGATCAAAATCAAAGAAACTGGGTTTTTTTTCGGACGAACATCAACCATCTCTAATTTCATCTTAAACTTAAGAGTAAACCTAGCAAATGGTGTTTATTGGGGTTTACTTTTGGATGTCTTGATAATCTTTGGTATCATATATAGCTCAATGACTTCGAAAATCCTGGTTATGTTTCAATTATTAGTGCATAAATATAGATTTTTCAATGTATGTTTAATTGCAAGTTATGATATGTTATGAAATAAATTAGCAATAAAAATATTTAGAGCACATAAAATATATTTATCAAAACATGTAGGATTAAAACAATAAAGCATAAAAAGGCAAAAACAATGTCTGCAGAACCGTCCCGAACCGCACCGGCGGCAGACTAGGACTATTTCGGCAAGAAAACTGAGATGCGTCGTCAGATGGGGAGGAGAAGAAAAGAGAAGAAAAGAGAAAACAAGCGGGGGAGGGAGGGAGAGGGAGAGGGAGGGAGAGGCCGGCAAACGGGGAAGGAGGTGGAGGCCGCAACCGCAGCCGGATCCCTGATTCGTTCAAAATAGAGTTCCGGCCGCTAAAAAATTTCAAAATTTTTTAGTGAAGTTGAAAAATTGCTTGCTGACTTTACTTAAATATTGCAATTTTTTTTAGCAGCCGAGACTCTATTTCGAACGAAACAGAAATCCAGTCGCAGCCTCTGCCTCCTTCCCCGTATGCCGACCTCCGCCACCCTCCACTGCCCTCCATCTCTCTCCCTCCCTCTCTTCCCCTTCTCTCTATCTCTTTTCCTCTTTCACCCCCTCTCCCTCGTCTCTTCTACTGTGTCGGTATGGGCCCGACATAGCACTGCGGAAGCTTATACCGACTTGTCCCACCGAACAACCGGTATGGTGCCTAATACCGGTTTGCCGATATTGGGCAAGAAGATTTGGAGGCCAACATAGATTGTACCACATACTTGTTGTACCAAAGCACACCAATTGATAACCTTCGTCAATATGGCACAAAAAATAGCACATGCTATATTGGCTGGCCATCCATACCTTGATATTTGAATCCTTGCTTGAAACCTTATTTTTTTATATTTTTCATAAGAATAAAACTGAGACTGAATATTTGATATTGTATAATGTATATGATAGCAATTTGCAATGTTCTGATCATTCCATTAAATTGCTATTCATAATAATTGTTTCGCAACTTTGTAGTTCATACTTGACAACTAAATGTGTGAACTCTAAATACACTTTAGCTTTGTAAATCGGAGACCCAAGAAGATCACATTTTTTGCATATGCTAACTAATAACTAGATAATTAAGTTTACTACAAATGTTGGGTTTTTTATCGATTAGTCCATAAAATCTTTCATATTTTCATATTGATCCCTGTCTTTTATGTGTATTTTAATCCTTGAAATCTGACAACTAATTGCTTATATGCCGCTTAGGTTAACTAGATGACAACAAAGTAATATGTTTATATTCTCCTAACAGTGTGAATGTCATATATTCTAGACATTTTTGGTTGTCGCTCTTACACTTATCAACCCCTTAACTCGTGCCCCTCTGTCGTTGGTCCCCTAGTGACCAAGTCTCAAGTGACAAGATGGAGAAATAGAGAAGAGGGCAAAGTGAGCAAGAACAGGCCAAGTCCTGAGCCTCCTTAGTTGTTAAGCCAAAAGCTAGTGGAAATACCAATTTGTATAAATGGAGAACTTCACAAGGATTTTTATGTAAATATGAAAATTAGGCAACAAGATGCAAATATGAAAGATTTTAGGGACTAATCTACTAAAAACCCTAAAATGTTTTGAACATCAATTCTTCAAAGATGTATTGTTATTCTCTTATTTAATATCCTTCCTTTGTTAAATTTGATAAAATTTCAAACTAAATCAAGTAAAATTATATGTATCCACTGAAACAAAATATTATGCTCTCAACTCTACCTAGTATATATTAAATTTATATTTGTTCGAGCTTCCTTTGTTAATATTTTCTTATTTTTGTAACTTATCATTTTCATGCCAGACCCTTTAAAACCAAAATTATAATAGTTGAAACTACCAAAATGTTTAAACCTCTGTCTAGATGAAAATGGAAATGTGATATGCTTTTTCAAACACTACCACTACTGTGCTACATGTATCAATTCCCATAAGACAACTTTGTTCACATCTACAAAATCGAACGGGATATCAAATTTATTTACAAAATAAGCCATGGCTCTAATGGTCTTAATTATGAAAGATAAGGAACCAGAAAAAAAAAAATCAAAACTTAACTCATTCATCACCATGACATCTAATATCCTGATGCAAAGCTCTGTTAAAAAAAAATACCTTTTTTTGCCCAAATAAAGAATAAACCTATCAAACTTCTATACACCTACTTCATCAATCAAAAGGATTACAAGTAATTTTTTGTTTATCTTATATGAATAATTCTTCCATTTGGACATAAAACCAATATAGCCTCATGAAGATTCCATTGCTAACATCAACACCAAAGAATCTAAATTGTCTATAATGCAATTTATGTCCACAATCAAAATATAATTGATTTGAGAACCTAAAATCACAAAATTGATCACATTCATGGCTATATCAAACAATAATGTGATGTAATTGAACATGTCCCTTTTCTTGTACAGGGGACCAAAAAAACCTGATTAAACAAGGAAATGACAATAACCTTTCCATTCATCTAAATTGCATTTCTTCTTGATCATGCAAACACTAAAGCTTTAGTGAGATCTTGATTCCCATTTGATCACGTAGACCATTTAATTACTTTTGCACAACTATTGAATTATACATGTTGTCTAAGCATGCTTTAACTGAATCCTTTAAGCAGCCCCTTCCATGAGCACATTGTAAAGAGAAGGCTCCATGTTTTTAAATAGGATGAAGGAACTTGATTCAGTTATCTTGTTATTGAAATGTTCATAATGGTCCATAGGCCATGAAGAACAACAGTTGGACCAGCAGTTTGTCTAATTTTTATTGGTAAATCTTTCCTCTTTGACAAATATATCACATTCTTCTCATGGAATTAATCTTTGCTTGGGTTATCCAAGAAAGAAGACAAAATTCCCATCAAACAACCTGATAAAGGTTCTCAATAAGGTATAGGCTGCTATTATCTGGGTAACTCCAAAATAGAGATGGGCATTGGGCCATGCCGGGCCCGGCCCGGCCCAGGCCCACCGGGCACAGACCAAACGGGCCGTGCCTGGCCCGGCCTGTTACTAAATGGGCCGTGCCCGGCACGGGCCCGCTTAACCTAAAGGCTAAGCCCGACACGGCCCGCTTAACCTAAAGGCTAAGCCCGGCACGGCCCTAGGCCCGTGGGGTGGCGGGCCATGACGGGCCCGGCACGGGCCGTGCCATGCACGAGACGGGCTGTGCCAGGCACGGCCCGTCTGTCCAAAAAAAATAGCCGTTATGGGTGGCCCATAACGGCTATTTATGGCTTTTTACCCATTTTGCCCCTCCCAACAGCCATAAAATGGCTAATTTGAGAGGTATTTTGGAAAAAAAATTAGGCCCGCGAGCCAGAAATCCTTAATCCAGCCCGGCCCCCTTTTATGAGCCGTGCCTAGCACGGCCCGTTACTGTAGCAAGCGGGCCGTGCTGGCACGCTTCGTGCCGGATCGTGCCGGGCCATGGGCGGCCCGGCCAATGCCCACCTCTATTCCAAAATATCAAAATAGGCACAAGCTGAAATGGTAAAATTTAGTCTATGGAGTGGTCAACGCATCAAAAGTCAAAAATTGATGGAAACTAACTATGAATCTTCATTGATACCAATAACAGCTAAATTCCATGAGTAAGGTTAGCAAGAGTATAGCTGACTTACATGAACATTTGTGAAAGAAAAAAACAAAAAACTCCACTATATGCTGCAAAACAAGAAAACTATGAAGTAATCCAACTAGTTTTCTATAAAATACTAATTATATTGCAAATGCAAATATGTGTTTGTAAGTTTGCTTATAGCCAATACTACTTAGGCAAAGTCAATACTAGATGCAAACTGATAGTGAATCAAATTATAATATCCAAACTTACAATTTTATGACTAGACTATCACCTTTCAGTAAAATTCTCATGTACCATAATTCTCCTTCATATGCCCTATCCTAAGTCCAAAACATGATGCACATGACTGTCAGATAGCAAATTCAGAGAAGACCCTATCACGGCCCACCGTTAGACTCGTTCTAAATTCAGACATTTGGGTGATGTATGGGGCTAAATATAGGCAAGCCAAGGATCTTAGCTCTGGGTCTGGGTCTAGTAAAGGGATACATGACCCAAAAGATTCTTATATAATAAGTTATCTCTTATGATTTGTTTCCTAAATGTTAGGCAGATTAAGCCTCACAAATTCCCTCATCCCTTGATCCTTTGATTGTCATACAATATTATTTTTTGCTCATTTGCACTAGCTTTTCTCATGTGGACCTGCTGGGAACCAATAAGCAGATGTGAACCTGCTATGCACATGAACATTATTATAAGTTGTCTTATGATTGCTTTCTAAATGTTACATGGACTAGGCCTACTGCCTCCCTTGATCCTTTGATCATCATTCAATGTCACTATTTTCTTCTCATTATTCACTAGGTTTTTACTAAGTGGACCTGCTGGGGACTGATAACGAACCCTGAAGCTAGTAAGTACATGACCCATAAACCTAGTGATTCATACAAATTCTCACCATCAAGACTTGGACCCAACTTGGTTGATGAATGGGTAGGATTTGTGTCACATAGAGATCTAGACCCCATTTTTTCAGTGGGGGAAGGGGAGGTCACATGATATCTACACCAGCCTGATGCTAGTGATGATGATGTATTAAACATTAGCATTGCTGTCATGAATCCACACACATAAATATGAACCTTGGGCAACATATAAAAGTCAGTTGACACTGCCTACTCTTTCTAAAACATTTCCCTTCTCAAGCCCACCTTAATCTTATTCATGGCTTTTCAAAAAGAAAGGACCAGAACCCTTCTATTCATTTGCTCTTTCCTTATCCATCATTGCTTAGCAGAGTTTAAAGCAAGAAAGCACTACTGTACATGCAATTTCAAAATTGTTGTTCATATAGCTCAAGAAGAGATTACAAGGTAAACATTTGTCTCCCTAAGTTACTCGATCCCAAAGTCTCAACAAACCATGAATTACACATAAGTAAATAACAATGGGTAATCCCATGATTCATGTAAAAGGAATGAAATACATGAAGCTTGTAAGAACTTTTTTTTGAGTTAACTTGTACGAACATAATGTCCAAACAGCAATAGCTCCTAATATACCTTTGCTTCCACTCATGGTAATTCCAAAAGGTAATGCTCTCACACACCTTGCATCACAAATTAGTTGCTTAGTTGATGGAAAAAGCATATAAAGCCCATAGCCTCGGAGAACATATTCACGAGGCTGACCTCTCACCTCTAAAGGTGATCCTTCGAGAAGCTTAGGTACAGACAGCTTATTCAATGTTATAATTGGAAATTTAACAAATACATGTTTAAATATTGAATAGCCACATAACAATATCAAAATGAATTCATCTTTTACTTTGTTCTACTTCTTAATAAAAATTCTTACCTTTAATGATTCCATGAGCTCGTTTTCAAGCATCACTTGGTGTTATATTCGTTCATAAGGTATTCTAGAGTTGATATTACACAATCTGCATTTCAATCCTCCAATGCAGTTTTCATAAATTATCAAAATATTTTACTGCCAATAAACAAATCTTACAAGGCAAACGTGGTTAGCTGTTAAACTAAGCATACATAAATCGAGCAGTTACTAACTCATATCAATGAACATAATATAAAGATTAATAGGACCTAAAATCTTCACAATAGAGATTTTATTAAAATAGAACACTGATAGTTTGACAACGATTACATACCCAACGTAATCATTCACATACGAGTCACAACAGCCAAGCTACTCATATGCCTTCAAATGATCCGTATAAACAAAAAAGAAAAAAAAACCAAAGCCAAAAACCTATCAAACGAATAAACCGTAGGAGTCTAAGAGAGCCGATAAAACATTAACAGCAGCAGCATTCGGGTTCAGAAGAACTAGCAATTCCAAACTCGAAGGATTCCAAGGCGGCGAAGAGGTGCAAGAAGACTAACCGCTTCGGCGAAGCTTCCTCCAAGCTCTTCCCCCGTCTCCTCCCGACCCTCCCCAAAAGCCCGATCCACCCGCGCGAGGAGATGAATTGCGCCGCCGGGAAGTTTATACGATTGTTGAAGCAATCTGTCCGTCTAATTATTTGATGGAGTGTTCCCGACCGATGGATCAACGAAGATTCGGTTCAGGGTGCGGTAATATAATTTCCGGGTGCAAGATACGTGGATTCATATATTTTCTAGATCGGTGGACGGTGGAGATCAATTAGAATGCGGCATCAATTATGATAGCCAGCTAATGCTGCCATATCAGCTAATAGCTACATTAATATGAGTCCACTACTATGATTATGTTTTACTTTTATATTTGTTCATTTGTTATACTTTCAATCAATCCTTTTCATTCTTCTCTTATTATTCCATTGTTTCGTTTGATTTTTTTCTAATAGAATTTTATTGCTAATTTATTTCATTACTCACTTATTTACTTCAATTTTATTTCCAGTATATCCTTTATCTATGAATATATCAATTTAACAAATTAAAATTTGATTTATTTGCTACTATTATATTTAACTTACTTTTCTATTTTTAATTCATTTATAACATCTACATTTGCTAACTTTATTTGTATTTTTCATTTTTTATATAATTTGAATTCTTTTGGGGGTCAGATAAAACTTTTGGTTTAGTTCTGCTATATTAATGTTTGTTTTATGAACTCATTTTTTATTTGTTTTACAATATTTTATTATATTTTTATTTTTAATTATTAAATTAATTTTTTTGAGGCACCCTATTTTTTAAAATATTTTATTATTTCATTTTATTTTTAATCTATATTAGAAGTTTTAACTTTATTGTTATTTATTTTCTTTAGCAAATTTATATTTGATTTTTGTACTTTTGCTTATGTTTCATTGTCATTCATGTTGTTTTACTTAAAAATAAAAAATTATTGTACTTAATTCATTATGTATTCTAATTTTCATAATTCTTGTCAAGCGTAGAAGTATATAAAATTTGCATATTCTAGATATTTCTAATATATATTACGATCAACAACATGAACTCTGATTTGAATGAACTATCAATAGTGTTTGCTCTATTTAATCTTTAATCAAAGTTTCAACAACTCATATAAAGTTGATTCTTATTTTGTTTTAACTCATTATAATTCTTGTTTTATTTTAATTTCTGAAACATTGCATATTAGAAGGATTCTAAGATTTTGAGGGATTGAGAAAAAAAAAAAATCAGTTTTGGTAGTGTTAAATTCAATAATTTCTGCCACATCAATTTCTTCTTTATTCTTAAGTTCTTCGAAATTTAGTAACTCATCGATAGCCTTTGTTCTCTATTCGGTAGCTTCTTTCTCATGGTTGACGTATTGCATTAGCTCATGCATGCTACCAAAGGTATTTTTGAAAAAAATTCAGATATATTTGTTTTTTCTTCCATGCTTACTGCCCAAGTATAGCTTTTGTGAGTTCTCTTCCTACAAGCTTATCTGGAAAAACCATCCTTTGATAGTCCAAAAGTTGGCACTATAATATCCATTTTCTCCATCTTTTATTATTTTATTTTCATTGTTATCCACCTCTTGATTGATATCTTATAAAGCATCAATGAAATCTTAGGCTACCTCTCTAGTTGCTCTATCTAAAAAACCTAGGACCTCACCTAGAAAGGCTAGACAAAAAATATTATTTGGATTTTTCGGTTGTTTCAAATGATATCAAAGCTAGGTTGATTTTTAAAAACTTAAAAATTAAATAATAATAATAAATTATTCAGATTAACGAGAAGGTTGATTTCTAGATTTTATTATATCGAGCAAGGTTAATTGGGTGTGTTAGATGTGCTTACATATCAAGATTATCACATTTAGTTGATTGCCCTACCGATGGAGGTAAAGATCCCTTTCCACTGCATAGTTATGGATATTTTATATGCCGATGAGTATGATATAGTATTATTCCACATAATATTCTATTATGCTTAATTAAGTATGCATATCATGAATATATAATTCATAAAGAAATTTTAACTAAAATGGAACGGGAGCATAGGTGGCTATTCTAATATGAAATATAGCATTACATAATTATGATATAATAATTAGAAGGGTAAAAAGGGGAGCATTTGGGCTTGATGCGATGAGTGTTTATCAGTCATAGGCTAGAGTGTAACACTCTGATTATGACTACTAGTTACAGGCCTAAGTGCAACACTTTGATTGCCAACCACAGGTTGAAGTGTAGCAGGAGTAACGTCAGGTTGGAGTACAATCATGGCCAGTCTAGAAGCTAGGAAACAAAATTCTTGGATGCGACCTATATCAATCAGATAATGTTAAATAATTAATTGAAACTATTATTAAATAGATTTGGACTATTAGCATGGCAAGGATGCTAGAGCTTAATGAGGGAGCATGTAAAAATCCGTACAAGTGTTTTTTCAGTCTCACATCATCTATGCATTAGATAGATCTTATATGCTTATCCAAGCCAATGAATCCCAAAAACGCTTCGTAGCAAGCTTATTTGGGTGAAATCCTAGGTTGTTTCCAAATTGCTTCATGATTCAACATGGATCGCTGAACTCTTTGATGCAGTTTTTAATCTTCTTAATTGGTAGCTGAAAAATCAATATTTAAAACAATAAAATATGTCATTATTCTTTATTCAATATATGTACATATTGTTATGCCCTAGTTGTTCTCTATCTGTTAACTAAAGTGCATGTTCACTCCCCATCAACAAAAGTGAATAGAGAGCTCTCTTTGGGCTTAAAAGAAGGCTAAGGATTCACTAAGACCTTGGTAGACAAGAATTTGTTAAGTCAGACCTCTTGGCTATTGCTCTAATATGATCTCCTGTCTGCTATCATTCTTATATTACTCTAATTCTAAATTAACCTAAGAATCCTTTGTGTTTTCTTTTTTTGCTCGCCCCATAGGGACATACTCTAGAATTTCTTGTATTTCTTTGTCGTTGAGGAGTTTCTTCCTCCCTTTCATCAAAAAAGAAGTGCTAAAAAGAACTTGATCAACTACAAGGCTTAATATCTATTAGTTGATAAAAGAGAAAATAGAGATAAAATTTGGCAAACATAAAAGAAATTATTGATCGAGGAGAGAACCAAGGAAAAATATAATCAATAGTGAAAATTATAGCCATTAGACAACTATGAAGCTTTATTTGTGGAACTAAAGTGAGTCTAGATGGGAATGTAAAACTAAAGAAGAAACCATATGTTTAGTGGTCATTATATCTATAGTCCAAGAAGTAGAAATTGAAGAGGAGCAAAGGAAGTATTTGTCACATTTGCCCTAAACTATAGATAGGCGCTTATTGATACTGCTTAGGTGCAAGGGAAGGAAAAACTATCTACATCGACATGGAAGCTAGGTTCACAGTTTTAAATCCTTAATACAAAGTCTCAGTGTTTGGAGCCATTAATACCACCAGATGTCACAAATAATGGAGAAATCAAACTTCAACCATAAATCATTTTAGATCAAAGAAGCATGAAGCTTAATGACTAAGGTGATGATAGAGTTTCCTGTTGATTTTGTTAAATTACCACTAAAAGATGGAGGTTACGAGCCTATCAAGGACAACAATTCCAGACTTTGTTGCTATTCCATCTTAAACATAAGATTAATTTGAACAATAAGAAAGCATGTGACATGTCATCAAAAACCTATCACTATCAAGCCTATCAAGGATGAAATTTCTCTAACATAAACCTGGTCTAGTACTACAAATAAATGCCAATTTAGGCTCAATCTAACCTAGTGTCATAGTTTGGTCCAATCAAAATGGTTGGGTTTCAATAACATTTAGACAATATGGCACTATTGGAATAAAAGATAATGCCGACTGTTATTTGCCAACGCTAGAAGGAAGCGTCGGTAAGTTATGTACCGCGCCAAAATTTGCCGATGCTTTTTATTAGCATCGGCAAATAATAACGATTAATAGCATCGGCAATAGACCTCAAGGTTTTATTGACGCTTTTTGGTAAGCGTCATCGAAAGTGTTGAATTAGCCGACGCAAATAGGCGTTGGGGTTATTAGACGACGTGATTAAGCATTGTCGGAATCCAATAACAAGACAATGCTGATAAGCGTCGTCGAAAGCTATATATTTTTCCAACCCTACTCAATCCCTCATCCTCCACCAACCCCAAATTCTCCTTCGGCAACTGCAGAACCTCCACTGGAGCCCCAAATCTGCTTTCTTCTCCGGCCAAGAGCTCAACTCTTCTTTCTTCTCCGGCCAAGAGCCCCAAATCCTCTTCTCTTCTCCGGCCGAGAGTCATCGTCCTCCTCCTCCAGAAAGCCCTCCACTGGAGCTTCTCCTCTTCCTCCTCGTCCTCCTCAAGTAAGAAAATCACGTCTTGTAAATATCACATATATTAATTTGATATTTAAGAGGGAAATGAAGACAATGGATCCTAGATCTTTGATTTAAACAGGCTTTTTATGCATGTTAGATCTTTGAATACTGATTTTATGTATGTTAGATTTTTGATTACTGATTACCATTCCTTGTTTGTTATTGGGGGTTGATTAAATTGAAGGTATGAGCTTTAGTTTTTTAAATCAGAGGTTGATTATCTTTAATCATCCACAAAATTTCCATCTAGATCGAATTGGATTATAGCCAAGCATGGGATCTTTTTAACCGGCGCTGAAGGTTTACCACTCTTTATTCTTGGCAACATCAAGGAGGGTTATCTCATGTGAGCTCCCACTCTGTATTCACAGTGCCAACCACTATATGTTGTTATCTGAGTAAACGATTAGCAAGCGAAAGCTAGACCGAATCCTTTATCCTTTATGGATAGCCCATAGGATTCTCATGTTGTCATTACTTTCTTGTTAGTTCACAATGCTCTTCCCATCCTCTATATGCCCTTATTTTAGCCGCACCTAGCCTTCCATCCAGGTGACCAACCCATTTCCGTTGGTCATCCATATGTTATCTTTTTTTTCCTCTCCCTAATTACTACTTATGTGCTCCGTTTTTCATGTTTCATGGCACATCCATCTTGGCATCTCTAGCTGCATTGTGATCATCTTCTTTGCAGTATCCTTCTTTCTCAAATTGTTTGACCTGTATCTCTAGTTCTGCTAGCATCTCTCATTGTCCCTTCAAACCTATACAATAAAAGTGAGTCAACTTAATCTCTACAATTTTCTCTCTATGATACATGTCCTGACACTATGACCCTCATTTTGGTTTCAAATCTGTATAAATAGATACAACTATGCAGACTTGCAAATAATAGATGACATTACATCACGAGATTCATGATCATGTTGTAATACTATAGTAATGATGCAATGCTATTGTCTCTATTGTCTTTGCCTA
>NW_024069668.1:0-33214 GCF_009389715.1 Phoenix dactylifera
CAAAACAACCGGCTGTAATCCGAGGGGTTATAGTGAATTCCCAAGTGAGACTTGGGGAGTGGACGTAGGAGCAAGGGTTAGCTCCGAACCACTATAAAATCCTTGTGTTTGTGATTGTCTTGTTATTTGCACTTTCTTTTCATTCACTGCTCACAGCATCTAATTAATTAACCTGCAAAAAGAATTAATTAGTTATCCACAAACGTTTTAATTGCAAAATTAGTGTAAAACCCAATTCACCCCCCCTCTTGGGTTGTCTATCTGGGCAACACGTCGGAAAATATTTTTTCCACTGTAGCATAGGCGATGCTTTACCGACGCTTTGTAAAGCGTCGGGATGGTTTCTACCGACACTTAACAGCGTCGCTAATAGCCAAAAAAAGCGTCGCTAATATCCAAGTTTCTTGTAGTGGCATCAGCGGGCGTTTTGCGAATGACAAGCGTCGTCCGCGATTAATTCATGGAGGCCCCAGTGGAATGCCCCAGCGGGCGTTTCGCGAATGACAAACGCGCACGTGGCCGAGTCTTGGGCCGCATGCACATTTAAATTTTTCCAACAATCTGGTAGTGGGACTACTTACCATTCAAGCATGGAAAATAGGTGGTGGTGAAGAAAGAGAATAAGAAAAAAACGATTGGTTTCCATTCCACTTTGGTCCTTAGCAAGTGGATATGAAGTAGATGATGTAAAAAAGATGGAACAGTCATAGTCATGAAGGCCCTAACTACAACTAAGCACGAAGACCAACTTTGCTGGAGGAAAGTGAATGTTATTATAAGATGGAATAAAGAAGAGCAAAGACTGAAACATTGGCTTATGACAAATGGCACACCAAATCATAATATTCGCATGGTTTAAAAGTGAATATATTTTTGGGGAAATTAATGACCGGCCTATATTTTGATCGGTCTCTAACGTTTAATCCCTATTGACTGGTTGTTTAACAATATATCTAATTATATTTTAATATTTCATTATGAGACGAAAATGCCCCCACCCACCAAAGAAGAGGAAAAAAAGCCCATTTCCCGAAGAAGAAGAAGAAAAAGGCCAACGGCCCGCTGCGGCCGCCGCCGGCCCCCACCCACCCCCACCCGAGCCCCCTCCTGCGGCCGCCACCGGCCCCGGCCCGCCCCCTCCAAAGCCCCCTCCTGCGGCCGCGCCACCGGGAATGCCCCCGCCCCTGCCCCCACCCCCACGGTGGGGAGGTGCCGAAGAAGAGGAAAGTTCTTCTCCTCCTGCATCTTGCGGCCGTCGCCGGCTACGGCCCACCCTCCTCCCACGTTCGCCGCGCCCTGGCCCCTTTCCGGCGCCGCGTTCTCACAGGAGGACAAGATTTCTCTGTTGGCCCGGCCCCCTCCTGCAGCCGACGGCGGCTCGACACCCTCCTGTGGCTGACAGCGGCCCAGCCCCTTTCCAGCGCCGGCGGCATCGCAGGAGCAGAAGAAGGGAAGAAAGAAGAAGAAGGGAAGAAGAGAAGAAAAAGAAAAAAGAAGAAGAAAAGGAAAGAAAAGGAAGAAAAGAAAAAAAAAGAAAAGAAGAAAAAAAAAAGAAAAATAAAGAAATAAATAAATAAATGCATAAAATAAATATTTATATATATGAATGAACGAATAAATAAATAAATAAATAATATATTGTAATGAAATAAAATAATTATAAATGCATAAAAAGAAAAGGAAAGAAAAGGAAGAAAAGGAAAAAAAGAAAAGAAAAAAAGGAAAAGAAGAAAAAAAAGGAAAAATAAATAAATAAATGCATAAAAATAAATATTTATATATATGAATGAACGGATAAATAAATAAATAAATAAATAAATAATATATTGTAATGAAATAAAATAATTATAAATAAATAAATAAAGCCGCAGCGACCGCCACGGCCCGGCCCCCTTCCGGCGCCAGCGGCCTCATGGGAGGAGAAGAAAGAAGAAGAAGAAGGGAAGAAGAGAAGAAAAAAGGAAAAGGCAAAAAAGAAGAAAAGAAAAGAAAAAGAAGAAAAGAAAAGAAAAGAAAGAAAAAAAGAAAAAAGAAAAATAAACTAATAAACAAATAAATAAATGCATAAATAAATATTTATATATATATATATATATGAATGACCTAATCAATAAATAAACAACATATTGTAATGAAATAAAATAATTACAAATAAATAAATAAAGCCGCTGCGGCCGTCACTGGCCATGGTCGGGCCCCCTCCCGCGGCCGCCATGGCCCGGCCCCCTTCTGACACCGCCATCCTCCCGAAGGAGAAAATAGAAGAAAAGAAGAAAAAGAAGAAAAGGAAAGGAAAAAGAAAGAAAAGAAAATAATTAGTGCGTGACAAATACCATTGCAATTAGTTAAGTAAGCTTGGAACTCAATTCATATAGACTCGAACACTGTTAACTTTAGGTTAGTAAACTCGATATACAGGTAATATAGCATGGCACACATTTAAGTAAACTTGACATGCAATTAATCAATATTTGAATACTTAATCTAACCTAGCATACAGTAAAATATCCTCGGCACATAATTAAATCAGCTCGAAATACACTTAATCTAACCTGGCATCCAGTCAAATCATCTTAGAGCACAGTTAAATTTTTTTTGCATAAAGTTAATGTTTTCTAAGTCTAGGACTGGAATAGGTTTAGGGTGTAAGTGGATAGGATATCTTTTAAAATGATATCAAAAATCTAAAAAATAAAACTTGAGAAGTAAAATATCTGCAATAAAACCCCTTGGACTCGCTTAACGTCAAAATTTGGTCAATTTATAATCAAAACACATAATTTTGGCCCTAGAGCCCTCACTTCCAACCAAAAAAAAGAAAAATCCTAAAAATTAATAGTCAAATATCTCTATATCTACAATTATAATAAAATAATTTTAAATTTATGATCGGCCTTTCTCCATAACTCAAATATCCTTTGTACAAACCTATATTTTTCTAATTAAATGGATACGATTGATAATGCCAACAATGAAATTATAATATAATTAGGATTTGTCACGGCAAGAGAAAAAAATAAATAAATAAGAACACAAGTAATTTTTTAATATTTTTCAATAAAGAAACTAGAATCGAATAGATATTAAATACCTGGTTTGTCGCCTGCTTGGGGAATGCTAATTGGAATGCGAAGCATTATTCTATTTCAAAACATTTCACTGGGAATGAAGCGGCGTTGTGTGAACGCACGAGTCCACTTCCAAGATTTCCATGTCAATACGTTTCCGACACGTGGGACATATGGGATGCGGCAGCAGAAGTTACTATGGTTGCCGGGTTTGCCAAGGCTCGGACTCTTCCAAAAGTGAGCCCGACATGGCTCTCTGTCGAATCCAGTTCCCTCGAATCCATCGTTGGATTGCACAATGGTGAGTGCTTTGACACCCATGCTGGGCTTCATCCAACGATTGACATCGTGAAAAGCGCGATCCAACGGCAAAGAGTGATTTTCATCTCAGTTTGGATCCTTCTCACGAATGAATCAACCTCTATGCGATTGAGGCGGTCGCCTAAGGCCCCGACCCCCAAATGCATTTATTATAGTGAATCCGAAGGTGAGCGTCTAAATGCATTGGGGATCCTAATATATTTGGAGGCCTCAAATGCTACGTATCTTTATAACTATAAATGTATTAAGGCCTCTAAATGCATTTATACTGGGATGTATCTCTTATCTAAAAAAAATTATTTTTTTCTTTATTTATGCATTGTGGACTCTAAATGCATTTATATTAGGGCTTTGAGTTCGCCTTAGGCTCTCAAATGCTTTGAGCCGCTTATGGTCCTTTTGCAGGCAAAAAGGCATACTGCGAAAAAGGACAAAGGCCGACTTTGCAGAGTAGGGTTGGACCAATCTCATACTTTCCTACGTAGAAAAGAGAACAGCGAAGACTAACTTGCATGGCTTAAAATAATACTTGTGGTAAAGGTTTGGAAGGGCCCCCTTATTTATCATACGTATGTATATGGCCAGTGATTAGTATAACAATTGTTATTTGAGATACAGTAGGGTCGAAACCTAGCACCAATAGCGATCAATAGGACCTCTGAGTTGAATTAGAATAGATATTTATCTTTTAAAAGTGAAGTGGGTAGTTATGAACAAATGGAAATAGCGCGTGAACTTTGTGAACGAAGTGTCCAGCATGCAATGACTCCTAGGACTAGCTAGTTCGAGTTATGTCTGAAAATATATCAAGCAAACAAGAAGCGTCGTGAGAGTTCTCAAATGCGTGCCATCTTGTATTTTTTTTTTTTTTTTTTTTGCCTCCCTTCTAAGTTCCAAGCACCGCTAACAATCAGTCGTTATAACGGGGGCCAATTACGCATATAGCAGTATTGATGCGGCACATGCTGGATTGGTGGAATCAATCTGATCGCGCCCTTTGATTCAGCTAGCCACTAATTTTGGTTTTCGATCAATATATTAAGCGATAATATGGCAGGTAATATTTTGTATGCATCAAAAAAATAAATTTATTTTTAAAATCTATTAAGATCTTTTAATAGAATTGAGCTAAAAGTTCTATATAATTTATAAATTGGACTAATATAACCAATAAAATCACAGGCTACGCTAAATCTGTATTTATAAAATATCCAGAAATATTTTTGAAGCAGGCTAGCCCAAATTTTATAGAAAAAAATACGTAAGATATTTTTTTTATTCCTATGGACAAGGGTCAACTAACTTCAAAACTATTTTTGATTATTTTGCTTGTCCACTTACTACCCTATGATATTATTTCTGAATCTCCAAGATTTCGGCAGTTGGCATGATCAATTCTCCAGGGGTTAGGTCGAACTCGGGTTAGAGTATGGTTCAATTCTCCAGTTGGCATCACCCTCTCTCGAGTTTGGTGACCCTATAGCAACGACAATGATATAGAGTTTTGTCATCCATCATAGAATAGGTATAAGTTTATAAGGAAGGATTAGATTAATAGCGCTGCTGGCCGCAACATTTTTTTTGCCGCACATCATTCCGAAGGTTTTTTCTTTTCTTTTCTTTCTTTCTTTCTTTCTTTATTTTTTATTTTTGGAAGAACTACGAGTTCTGGAGGGTAACTCGGCGATGGTTATTGGGTAGATCCTGCAGGCTTCGAGAGGAGTTGGCGACAACCACCTGCTCTTGAGAGATATTCGAGTCATGGTTCATGACGGATTGGTGCTTATGTTTAGAGAGGCCAACGGGGCGGTGGATTGGGTTGCATCTTTTGTTACCAACCATTCGGAGACCACCTATGGGAGGGAGAGATGGAGTTGCCTAGGGCTCTTCGTGATATTCGGCTTTTTGATTTTATTCGAAGAGGGCAACACATAATGAACCAAAAAGGGACTGTAGTTGGTACCCTCCACGCGCGAAAGAAGGATTCACCATCCTTCGCGCCCATCCACTGTAAGATCATCTTTGGACTCATCTTTCGAGGCTGTAGCCTCGCCCTCCTTTTTCATACAAGCCAAGTTCCAGCCTTTTGGGGGTTAATTGGAAACTTGAGTCCAAAATTCAGGCTCCAATAGAAGGAAACAAATAGTTGAAAATGCTTATTTTTTGAATTAACTTGAGATCAAGCCTGGCGTCCCTTTTTTTTTATTTTTTTGTGATGTACGTCAAACCAGTCTTGCTAAGTAAGAAAAAAATTCACATCATATGGTACTATTCAAGAAGCTATTGGATATATGACCATTAAAGCACATGCACTTGTTGAAAATTCAGGCTCCAAACAAATAGTTGAAAATGCTTATTTTTGAATTAACTTGAGATCAAGCCTGTCTTCTTTTTTTTTGTGACGCATGGCTAACCAATCTTGCTAAGCAAGAAAAAAATTCACATCAAGAAGTTATTGGATAATATACCCATTTAAAGCACATATACTTGTTGATACAGTCCTCCCAAAAGAATGCATATAGGCTAATCTTATTGTTAATCCTTTACGTTTCACAACATCTACTAGAAAAAGAATCCGAACATATAATAACCAAAACAGCTAGCTTACTGTGAATGAGGCGGCGTATCCGAATATCCAATCCCCTTCCGAGTGGTTGGAAAGATCAAAAACACCATGATCGACAAGAACCCGGCCCCAAGCGGCAACTTCTGGAGGATCTGCTTCGAGTATGGCCCAGAATCCGGAAAGAAGCAGTTCTGTATATTGGTATCACTAAAGGTTAGAGCCAAGAACAGCAGGACCGAGAAGAAGGCATGGACGTAGTCCAACCACCGTATCCGAAACCTCAACAAGTCCTCCAACACCTTGCTTCGATCCCCATCAGAGGGCTGGTAATTGAAAACAATGAAGCTTTTGCACGTGGCCATGCCATAGTACAACTTTCCGTTGGTCCCTTTGAAACTATCGGTGAAGGAGAAGAAGATACAAGAGATGGTGCAAATGAGAAGTAACGACAAGGTGATGTACTTGTTGGAAGCGTAGCAGATGCATTGGTTGGCGATGGAAGGGGAGAGAGCTTGGAAGGCGAGGACGGAGCCGGTCGGAAGGAGCTGCGCGAGGTTCGCCGCAGTCGACAGGGTCTTGTCGATCACCAATCGCCTCTGGCTCGTCAAGCTTTGGCTGGGAGTAGTGCCCCTTAATGGGGTCGACCTATCCAATTCTCTCGGTTCTGAATCCTGGCTATTTGCAATTGTGATCGCAGATGATATCTCTGTCATTGAGGATAAGAAGGGAGAGAGAGAGAGAGGCTGTGGTTTTCTTGAGAAGTATATTATTCAACAGAAGCTTGGTAGTGGTTTTCTTTAGCCTTCTTCTCGTGTTTAGAAGGCTAGAGACTTTTGTGATTTTATGTGGTGCCTATAGGAGTAGTGGGATTTATACAAACGAAATGTCATCATTGTTAGCAATATATCGCCCAAATAAGTAAATAAATCTATTAATTACAATTAATAGAAAATCTTAAAAGAAATTATATATATATATATATATATATATATATATATATTATTCAGCATCAAAATTATAGTAAAAAAAAATCTATTCTAGCACAAAATAAATCTATTCATTTAATATATTTAAATCATAAAACTGCAAATCTTACAGATTTGCTAATATTAAATTTAAAATAAGAGTAAGAGAAAATAGCCTAATTGAAGGTAAGTCGAAACACGTAGACGCTGTCCCAAAAAAGCTTTTGCCCCGACGTACAAGTCTCCCAGTAATACTCCTCCGAAATTATAACTTTATTGGACTAAAAAATAAGACGATAGCCTCTCTGGACAAGCAAGGAACCATTAATTAGGTTTCTTCTAACGACCGATACATATTGGATGCCGTGCTGGGATAAGACCTTTCCAGAAGTAAGCTTTAAGTCTATTCGTCCCACTCCTAGCACACGTGCCTCCAAGCTGTTTGCCATAATCACAGCTCTTCCACTTGAGACCTGGTAAGAAGAAAATTAGGAGCGATCCGAATAAATATGAATACCAACTCCGGTATCAATCCACCAATCAAGTGCTTGTAAAGTTATGTTAACTTCAGAAGTGAAGAAAACAGACCTGAAAGCTGTCTTAGAGGAGCCAGCGTTGGAAGTCACCATGTTGACTTGAGCACTGATTGTGTGTAGACCCTTTTTCTTGGTTGAAGAGGTGCAGTCTTCTTATAGAAGCACTGAGGAGACAAATGGTTAATTCGACCACACACATAACAGAAATAAAGACCACCTTCCTCTTTCTTCTTCTTCTACTCCTTGGATTGGATAGATTTTCTATTGTGGTGGTTAGGGTTTCTAGGGTTGTAGGGTTTCCTTTTGTAATGCTTATTTTTGAACGGTCGGTTCTGATTTTTTCTAGGTGGGGTCTCTACATTGTAAGTATTATTTTTGTGTCTAGTAGAGGTTTTACTCCTGAGCCTATGCTATTCTTCAATTCTAATGGAGTTCAAAACTTGGATTAGGGTGAGATCTCCTTGGGTATGGCCTGGAGTCTTAGCAAAATCAGACCAAAATTGGATAGTTTGTCTATCAGGCTACCTGAAATGATTCATCCAAATTGGTTCTATTAGTCCTAAGATGGTGGATTAGAATTTCAAAATCATAAATTTGGTCATTCATAGGCTTTGAGTCTACCATCCTAAAGTTATTGAAGTCTAAGGCTTTGAACCAAATTACCTCAGCATCATCAAAATCATATTTGCTTTCTAGGGTGTCCCAGGATTCTTCGGCACTCTTGGTTGTGCAATAGATGTCATACAACCTCTCAGAAAGGACACCTAAGATTCTATGGATGCAATGATAGTCTATCTCATTATGAGTCTTAGAAAGTGTGCTGGTGGAAGCAGAAGGTTCAGTGCAGGAGGAGGATGAACTCCGGTTTGGGTTTGGATTTTGGTGAGTAGCATGTCGTGAAGTAGTTGGGTTGGACTCATTATCAACTTCCGAAGTGCTCTCACCTATGGCTGAGATCATCCCTAATGTGGTGAGCCAGAACCGCATTTGATTCTGCTGCCTTCTAAAGTTGTGGTCATCAAATTTTTCAGGTTTGGCACTAAGATGGTCACTAGTATTAGAGGCCATAGGATCAGGGTTATAGAATAGAGACAGAAATCTGAATGAAGGTAAAATGTTTATGTCAAAAAATTGTACTAATTTTTATATTGAACTTTGGATGTCTAGTTGATATATCTAAAAAATAATAGCCAGATCAGCTCCAGATCCATGGTGAAGCAATAGGCTCACTTAAGTACTAACCTCTCTTAGGCACGTATGACTTTTTGACGAGCTTTTTTTGACACTATTAGTTAGTGAATATAATCTCTAGAAATCACGCAAATTCAATTTTTAGAAAAGCCTAGATGCAAACTGATAGTCAATTTTAAAGACCACGCAATAACACGTATCTGGTAGGATAGTGATTACGGGTATCGATCCACAGGGATTGGGGTACAGTTGTTTTCTTAAGAAAAAAATATTTAAAAAGAAAGTTTAGGAAGACTATTGAACTAAATAATTTAAGAGAAATGCAATTAAAATGATATCAGTTTGGGGGAAACCTAGGACAAGGAATTCACCGCTAACATCGGAACAAGGGTTATTTATAATTTATTTCGTTCTTGGATTAACATGCAAATTGGCTACAAGCTATTAAGCATTCGAATAGAAATTCACAAAAGTAATTTAGGCATAATCCATCTTCAGTTGGCATGAAATGTCTACCCTAATCTAAGGTGGCAACACATCGCATCTTCCCTAAACATGAACTATCTTATATTTACTTAGTGATCATGAAAAACAGTTGTATAAACGTCATACTTAAAATTACAGAAATTAAATATGAGATGAAATAAAATATTCATTAAGAACAAAATAAAGTTTATACAACTCCAAGAATAGAAATCAAAAATATAAAACCCTTGGCCCTTTGTTAGGGCTGCATCCGGCCCTAGAGAGAAGATCAGCCTTCCATGGAGTCGTGGGCGACAGCAATGATACAGCAGCGGGCTCCCATTTCTTCTTTTCTTCCTCCCTTCCCTAGGTCTCTCTCTCCTAACAATTCATTATATTTTTTTTCTTTTTGGAAAGTCATTCCCAAAAAAACCAAAGTATTATCTCTCCTTTCCTCTTCTTCCCGTGAGAACTCCTCTGATCGGGCTTGAACCGAACCGAAGTGAAGCCTCCTCCTTTTATAGCTTTCCCAGCCCCCTCTCCTCCTCTCTCCTTCCTTCTTCTGTGGCTGATCCGAATGGGAGGATAAGGTCGTGGAAGTTGATCTGATCCGAAGGAGGTTGAGAGGAGATGAGCGTGGAAGAGCTTAGACCTCATCCGTGGGAGATATGGCTGGAAGTTTGAAGCTAATCCGAGCTTATGTGGGTTGGGATGAAGATAAACATGGGATGTGTTCTTGGCTGAGATGGGTTGCTGGGATTCTGGGATGCAGGGGCTTCGGGATGAAGCTTGGGATGGTTCTGTTCCGATGAAACAGAGGATGCGTGGATGGATGAAGGCCATCGGGAGATACACGTAACAAGGGATTCTTCCGTGGTCAATGGGTCTCGGCTTTGTTTTCGTGAAGGGAAGTTGAAGAAGAAACGGATATGCTCACGGCTAGGGAACTCGGAAGACGCGGGAGCGAGAGGATGAAGACGTGAGTGATCCGGTTGAGATGCGGCTGGGAGGATATTTTTGCTATTGTTGCTATTTCGAAACAGGGGAGAATAGCTGGGACCGGATGCTTGGGCTTTATCCCGTGGGTGATGGAAGATGAGATTCTCGGACTGGGTGAATGCCGTGGACGAGGATGGAGCTCTGGTGGTTGATCCGTGGGATAAGGAGGATCTCAGACTGAGAGGAAGCAATCGGTTGCGAACTAAAGTTGGTTGGGAGATGGAATAAAGATGAAGTCGATGTGGATGAGGATGAGGAGGTTTTTGGAATGCAGAAGGGATGAGGATGATGGGAAGATATGCAGAGGAGAGGATATGGCTTTATTCATGGACGTGGAAGAGGAATTCGGGATGAGTGTGGAATGTTGGGAGGTTGGATTTGGCTGCTGAGATGCACGGATTTGATGGGAACATCTAAGAGGTAGGTCGAACGGCTGGGAGGGAATGGGTTGTTGATTGGCTTGGATGTGGGCACGTGAACTTGGGATCGATGCCACATGCTGAGAAAGAAATTTGGGAAGTTTGGAGACATGGAAAGACCTAGGATAAATGTGTGAAGGAATTGGATGTTAATGGCTGAGATGTTATGCCGTGGGTGATGCTTGGAAATGGGGTGCACAGGAAGATGAGACTTCCGGGAGATGATCTAATCCATTGGGTTCATGGGATTTGGGTTCAGGAATTATCCCGAATAAGTTCGAATCGATCTGCATACATTAGGCTCAATTAATAAATAATTAAATCAAACTCGAATTAATTTATTAAAATGCAATGATGAGGGTAACACATCTTTTAGTTGAATTTACAAAATATGTGAATTAAAATAATGATAAGTGCTATGAATAAGATATTAATTTATGCATTATTTAGCACTTATCACAAACTTAAATTGGTTATTGTGTATCAATCAATTTTCGAATTTTCGGTTTGAATTTTTTGAAATAATAATAATTGATTACTAATTTAGTACTAGCAAATCAATTATTGTAATTGAGATCTAAAATATCAATTCAATAAATTATATAATTTATTACCTTATTAAAATAATTGATTACTAATTTTGTGCTAGCAAATCAATTATTATAATTGAGATCTAAAATATCAATTCAATGAATTATATAATTTATTATCTTATTAGAATAATTGATTACTAATTTTGTGTTACCAAATCAATTATTATAATTGAGATCTAAAATGTCAATTCAATGAATTATATAATCTATTACCTTATTAGAGTAATTGATTACTAATTTTGTGGTAGCAAATCAATTATTATAATTGAGATCTAAAATATCAATTCAATGAATTATATAATCTATTACCTTATTAGACTAATTGATTACTAATTTTGTGCTAGCAAATTAATTATTATAATTAAGATCTAAAATGTCAATTCAATGAATTATATAATTTATTACCTTATTAGAATAATTGATTACTAATTTTGTGCTAACAAATTAATTATTATAATTGAGATCCAAAATATCAATTCAATGAATTATATAATTTATTACCTTATTAGAATAATTGATTACTAATTTTGTGCTAGCAAATCAATTATTATAACTGAGATCTAAAATGTCAATTCAATAAATTATACAATTTATTACCTTATCAGAATAATTGATTACTAATTTTGTGCTAGCAAATCAATTATTATAATTGAGATCTAAGTTCTCAATTCAATGAATTAGTTATTATGGATTAACCAATTTCTAAATTTTCTGTTTGAATGAGATCTGAAAATTACTCCTTGAGGAGTCTAAATGGAGGTATGATAAATCTCTTGGAGGTTAATCAAATTATTACCTTTTTAGACTGATTTACTGAATTATATATTACTAACAAAAAAAATAAACAAACACTTCTTTGGATTTTTAGCAATATATCACCCAAATAAGCAAATAAATCTAATAATTGCAATTAATAAAAAATCTTAAAAGAAATAATATATATATATTATTCAGCATCAAAATAAATCTATTATAGTAAAAAAAATCTATTCTAGCACAAAACAAATCTATTCACTTAATATATTTAAATCATAAAATTGTAAATCCAACAGATCTACTAGTATTAAATTTAAAACAAGAGTAAGAGAAAATAACCTGATTGAAGGCAAGTCGAAGTGCGTAGACGTTGTCCCAAAGAATTGTTTGCTCCCACATACAGATCTTCCGGCAATCTTTCTCTGAGATACGAGGATCCTACAACTTCTTTTTCGGTACATCTCAGAAGAAGTCAAAACGAATCTGATCGGACTTGCAGATCTAACGAAGAACGAAAAAAAATAAAAAAATAAAAAAATAAAATCAGAAGAGGCTAAGAGGAGGAAGAAATTTTCTCCAAAATTTCTCCAATATTTTTCTCTATTTTTTCGTGTACTGAATAGGATGAAATAGGGGATATTTATAGGAGTGCATACAGGAGCTTTTTGATAATTTTTGCAGATGCGTCCGCGCCTTCCGCGGATGCGTCCGTGCATTTCTCGCGGCCAGCACGCGGCTGGCTAGTAGGCACGCATCTACGGAACGAGGACGTGACCCGTCCACGATTAATTCGCGGAACGCCCCAGTTGGCGTTTCGCGAATGACAAGCGCGCACGCGGCTGAGTCTCGGCGGTGTGCGCATTTAAATTTTTTCAACAATCTGATAGTGGGACTGCTGACAATTCAAAGATGAAAAATAGATGGCGGTGTAGAAAGAGAATAAGAAAAAACGATTGGTTTGCATTCCACTTTGGCCCTTATCTAGTGGATATGAAGTAGACGATGTAAAACAAGCGGAGCAGTCATAGTCATGATTCATGAAGGCCCTAACTACAACAAAGCACGAAGACCAACTTTGCTGGGGGAAAGTGAATCGTGTGTTATTATAAGATGGAATAAAGAAGAGCAAAGACTGAAACATTGGCTTATGACAAATGGCACACCAAATCATAATATTCGCATGGTTTAAAAGTGAATATATTTTTGGGGAAATTAATGACCGGTCTATATTTTGATCGGTCTCTACCGTTTAATCTCTATACACTGGTTGTTTAATAATATATCTAACTATATTTTAATATTTCATTATGAGATGAAAATGCCCCCACCCACCAAAGAAGAGGAAAGAAAGTCCATTTCCCGAAGAAGAAGAAGAAAAAGGCCAACGGCCAACTGCGGCCGCCGCCGGCCCCCACCCGCCCCCACCCGAGCCCCCTCCTGCGGCCGCCACCAGCCCCGGCCCACCCCCTCCAGAGCCCCCTCCTGCAGCCGCGCCGCCGGGAATGCCCCCGCCCCTGCCCCCACCCCCACGGTGGGGAGGTGCCGAAGAAGAGGAAATTTCTTCTCCTCCTGCATCTTGCGGCCGTCGCCGGCTACAGCCCACCCTCCTCCCACGTTCGCCGCGCCCTGGCCCCTTTCAGGCGCTGCGTTCTCACGGGAGGACAAGATTTCTCTATTGGCCCGGCCTCCTCCTGCGGCCGACGGCGGCCCGACCCCCTCCTGCGGCTGACGAAGGCCCAGCCCCTTTCCCGGCGCCGGCGGCATCGCAGGAGGAGAAGAAAGAAGAAAGGAGAAGGGAAGAAAGAAGAAAGAAGAAAAAGGGAAGAAGAGAAGAAAAAGAAAAAAGAAGAAGAAAGGAAAGAAAAGGAAGAAAAGAAAAAAAAAGAAAAGAAGAAAAAAAAGGAAAAATAAATAAATAAATAAATAAATAAATGCATAAAATAAATATTTATATATATGAATGAACGAATAAATAAATAAATAAATAATATATTGTAATGAAATAAAATAATTATAAATAAATAAATAAAGCCGTAGTGACTGCCATGGCCCGGCCCCCTTCCGGCGCCAGCGGTCTCATGGGAGGAGAAGAAAGAAGAAGAAGGGAAGAAGAGAAGAAAAAAAGAAAAGGAAAGAAAAAGAAGAAAAGGAAAGAAAAAGAAGAAAAAAAAGAAAAGAAAGAAAAATAAAGAAAAAAAGAAAAATAAACAAATAAATAAATGCATAAATAAATATTTATATATATATATGAATGACCTAATCAATAAATAAACAATATATTGTAATGAAATAAAATAATTATAAATAAATAAATAAAGCCGCTACGGCCGTCACTGGCCATCGCCGGGCCCCCTCCCGCGGCCGCCATGGCCCGGCCCCTTTCTGGCACCGCATCCTCCCGGAAGGAGAAAATAGAAGAAAAGAAAAAAAAAGAAGAAAAGGAAAGGAAAAAGAAAGAAAAGAAAATAATTAGTGTGTGGCAAATACCATTACAATTAGTTAAGTAAGCTTGAAACTCAATTCATATAGTCTTGAACACGGTTAACTTACCATTGTAATTAGGTTAGTAAACTTGGTACATATATAATATAGCATGGCTCACATTTAAGTAAGCTTGACATGCAATTAATCAATATTTGAAGACTTAATCTAACCTATCACACAATTAAATCTTCTCGGCACACAGTTAAATCAGTTCAAAACACACTTAATCTAGCCTGGCATACAGTCAAATCATCTTAGAATACAGTTAAATCTTTTTTGCATACAGTTAATCTTTTCTATCTAAGTCTAGGATAGGAATTGGTTTAGGGTGTAAGTGGAGAGGATATCTTTTAAAATGATATCAAAAATCTAAAAAATTAAACTTGAGAAGTAATATATCTTCAATAAAACCCCTTGGACTCGCTTAACGTCAAAATTTGGCCAATGAATAATCAAAACACATAATTTTAGCGCTAGCACCCTCACTTCCAACCAAAAAAAGAAAAATCCTAAAAATTAATAGTTAATTATCTCTATATCTACAATTATAATAAAATAATTTTAAATTTATGATCAGCCTTTCTCCATAACTCAAATATCCTTTGTACATACCTATATTTTTCTAATTAAATGGATATGACTGATAATGCCTTTAATGAAATTATAATATAATTAGCATTTGTCGCAGCAAGGGAGAAAAATAAATAAATAAGAGCACCTGTAATTTTTTAATATTTTTAAATAAAGAAATTAGAGTCGAATAGATATTAAATCCCTAGTTTGGCACCAGCTTAGGGAATGCTAATTGGAATGCGAAGCATTATTCTATTTCAAAACATTTCACTGGGAATGAAACGGCGTTGCATGGATGCACGAGTCCACTTCCAAGATTTTCATGTCAATACGTTTCCGACATGTGGGACATACGAGATGCAGCAGCAGAAGTTACTATGGTTGCCGGGTTTGCCAAGGCTCGGACTCTTCCAAAGGTGAGCCTGACATGGCTCTTTGCCGGGTCCAGTTCGCTCGAATCCACTGTTGGGTCGCACAATGGTGAGTGCTTTGACACCCATGCTGGGCGTCGTCCAATGGTTGACATCGTGAAAAGCATGATCCGATAGCAAAGAGTGATTTTTATCTCAGTTTGGATCCTTTTCAGGACTGAATCAACCCCTATGCAATTGAGGCGGTCGCCTAAGGCCCCGACCCCCAAATGCATTTATTATAGTGAATCCCAAGGTGAGCGTCTAAATGCATTGAGGATCCCAATATATTTGGAGGCCTCAAATGCTACGTATCTTTATAACTATAAATGTATTGAAGCCTCTAAATGCATTTATACTGAGATGTATCTCTTATCTAAAAAAATTTATTATTTTTTTCTTTATTTATGCATTGAGGCCTCTAAATGCATTTATATTGGGGCTTTGAGTTCGCCTTAGGCTCTCAAATGCTCTGAGCCGCTTATGGTCCTTTTGCAGGCAAGAAGGCGTACTACGAAAAAGGACAAAAGCAGACTTTGCTGAGTAGGGTTGGACCAATCTCATACTTTTCTAAGCAGAAAAGAGAACAACAAAGACTAACTTGCATGGCTTAAAATAATACTTGTTGTAAAGGTTTGGAAGGGGCCCCTTATTTATCATACGTATGTATATGGCCAGTTGAGAATCATAATGTTATTTTGATGTTTACAAAACCATGAAGGCCATATGGAAGTGCCAAGGCTATTAACAAACTTAATCAAGTAAATAGATACTCAAGGAAGAGAGAAGTCATACATTCTCGATACATCCTACGATCTCGATACATTCATGATACACTCATCTACTATGTTTAAAATGACCTTCAAGAATTCATCTAAGGATAATTCTATTAGAAGAACTTGAGAGAAAATCTAATTTTCAGTTTGACAAAATTAAGAGTGAAGTTTTCTTGATACAGGGTAATTATGTTAAAATGAAACTTGCATGTGTCATTCATTCTAAATCAATTGGCATATCTTTTTATTGCTTTAATGTGCTAAACTAACCTTAAAGTGCAGAAAAATAGGGTTAGAGTCGACCCCAAGTAGTTTGGAGTCGACTCTGATACATTTGGCACGCCTTGGCACAATGTGACACACCCTGAAACACTTGGCACAGAGTTGGAGTTAACCCTAGAAGAAATAGAGTCGACCCTGACACAATCTGGCACAACTTGCACAAATGGCATAGAGTTCAAGTTGATTCCAAGAAAGCATGAACCGACCCCAGCATCAAACATCAGAAAGAAATGTCATCTGTAATTCACTGTCAGAGCCGACCCCAAGAAAGTATGAGTCGATCCCAAGTTGAGTCGACCCCAGGAAAGCATAAGTCGACCCCAGCCTAAAGAGTCAGAAAAATAAGTCTCTGGAATTTTTTGAGACGGCCGACCCCAGATAAGCTCGAGTCGACCCCACTGTAGCTAGAGTCAACCCCAAGAAAAGTTGAGTCGACCCCAGCCCAAAATGTCAGAAAAATAAGTCTCTGAAATTTCTGAGAGGGACGACCCCAGCCAAGCTTGAGTCGACCCCACTGTAGCTGGAGTCGATCCTAGGAAAACATGAGCCGACCCCGTCTGTGGAACAGTAACTCGGGTTGACCCAGCACGACTGACAACATTACGGCTAGTTCTGCAGAAGTAAGTCTCCAACAGCTAGAAACGGCTAGTTTCTCCATTCCAACAGCCAGGGAGTGATCATTTAAGGTTGGAGAAGTATTTAAGAGGCACTATTCATCAAGAGAAAATTTTTTTGCAAAAATCAGGAGTGCATTCAAGAGAAAAGAAAGTCTAAGTGTTCTTCATTAATTTGCTTCATTCAAATTCTGAAAAGAAGGTGGTTGAGCAGTCTTCAAGTGTCTTTAAGAGCTCTACCAACCCCTTGAGGAGTGAAGCAATATTGGCAAAGAAGAGAAGAACAATCTACAAAGCGATAAATATTCTCTTACCTCTTCTTTAAGTGCATTATTGTATTACTTGCTCATTTAGGAGCTTTAAACTTTTTCTCTACTTATTCTTTGTAAGGTTTGTTGGTGAGCCCATAAAACCAATGGTGTAGGCTGTTGGTAAGCCTGTAAAACCAACAGTTAGATTATTGGTGATCCCATAAAACCAATTGTAGAATTTTTGAATTGTGAGCTTCGCAAAACAATCTAAGTATAATCCGTAAGATTATAGTGAATTTCCAAGGGGACGCTTGGGGAGTGGACGTAGGTGCTTTGGAGAGCACCGAACTACTATATTTTTTGTGTGTTTGTATTATGTTCTTTTTGGTTCTACTACACTTATATAATTAACACAAGCTAAACTACTCGTACATTTATCAACTAACTTAAGGTTCTAAAAATTTGGAAAACCCAATTCACCCCTCCCCCTCTTGGGTTGTTATCTCCCAATATATTTGGAGGCCTCAAATGCTACGTATCTTTATAACTATAAATGCATTGAGGGCTCTAAATGCATTTATACTGGGATGTATCTCTTATCTAAAAAAATTTATTATTTTTTTCTTTATTTATACATTGAGGCCTCTAAATGCATTTATATTGGGGCTTTGAGTTTGCCTTAGGCTCTCAAATGCTTTGAGCCGCTTATGGTCCTTTTGTAGGCAAGAAGGCATACTACGAAAAAAGACAAGGGTCGACTTTGCTGAGTAAGGTAGGACCAATCTCATACTTTTCTAAGCGGAAAAGAGAACATCGAAGACTAACTTACATGGCTTAACATAATACTTGTTGTAAAGGTTTGGAAGGGCCCCCTTATTTATCATACATATGTACATGGCCAGTGATTAGTATAACAATTGTTATTTGAGATACAGCAGGGTCAAAACCTAGCACCAATAGCGATCAATAGGACCTCAGAGTTGAATTAGAATAAATATTTATCTTTTAAAAGTGAAGTAGGTAGTTATGACCAAATGGAAATAGCGTGTCAACTTTGTGAACGAAGTGTCTCGCGTGCAATGACTCTTAGGACTAGCTAGTTCGAGTTGTGTCTAGAAATATATCAGGCAAACAAGAAGCGTCCTGAGAGTTCTCAAATGCGTGCCATCTTGTATTTTTTATTTTTATTTTTATGCCTCCCTTCCAAGTTCCAAGTACCGCTAACAATCAGCCGTTAGAACGGGGGCCAATTACGCGTATTGCAGTATTGATGCGGCACACAGCTGGATTGGTGGAATCAATCTGACTGCGCCCTTTGATTCAGCTAACCACTAATTTTGGTTTTCAATCAATATATTGAGCGATAATATGGCAGGTAATATTTTGTATGTGTCAAAAAAATAAATTTATTTTGAAAAATCTATTTAGATCTTTTAATAGAATTGAGCTAAAAGTTCTATGTAATTTATAAATTAGACTAGCATAACCAGTAAAATCACAGGCTATGCTAAATCTGTATTTATAAAATATCCAAAAATATTTTTGGAGCAGGTTTGCCCAAATTTTATAGAAAAAACTACATAAGTTCTTTTTTTTATTCCTATGGACGCAGGTCAACTAACTTCAAAACTATTTTTGATTATTTTGCTTGTCCATTTCCTACCCTATGATATTATTTCCGAATCTCCAAGATTTCGGCAGTTGGCATCAATTCTCCGGGGTTAGGTTGAACTCGGGCTAGAATATGGTTCAATTCTCCAGTTGGCATCACCCTCTCTGGAGTTTGGTGACCCTATAGCAACGACAATGATATAGAGTTTTGTCATCCATTGTAGAATAGGTATAAGTTTACAAGGAAGGATTAGATTAGTAGCGCTGCTGACCGCATCATTTTTTTTGCTGCACAACATTCAGAAGGTTTATTTTTTCTTTTCTTTCTTTCTTTTTTTATTTTTTTTGGAAGAATTACGAGTTCTGGAGGGTGACTTGGCAACGGTTATTGGATGGATCCTGCAGGCTTCGATAGGGGTCAGCAACTACCACCCGCTCTTGAGGGATATATGGGTCATGGTTCATGACGGATTGGTGCTTATGTTTAGAGAGGCCAATGGGGCGGCGGATTGGGTAGCATCTTTTGTTGCCAACCGTTCAGGAACTACCTATGGGAAGAAGAGACGAAGTTGCCTACGACTCTCCATGATGTTTTGCTTTTTGATTTTATTGACTATATTTATACATGTTATGTATATTACTTTCGTTTTAGCAAAAATAAATAATAATTAAAAAAAAAAAAAGAGGGATTCACCATCCTTCGCGCCCATCCACCATGAGATCATATTTGGACTCATCTATCGAGGCTGTAGCCTCGGCCCTCCTTTTTCATACAAGCCAAGTTCCAGCCTTTTGGGGGTTAATTGGAAACTTGAGTCCAAAATTCAGGCTTCAGTAGAAGGAAACAAATAGTTGAAAATGTTTATTTTTTGAATTGACTTGAGATAAAGCCTGATGTCCCTTTTTTTTTTATTTTTTTGTGATGTATGTCTAACCAGTCTTGCTAAGTAAGAAAAAAAATTCACATCATATGCTACTATTCAAGAAGTTATTGGATATATGACCATTAAAGCACATACACTTGTTGAAAATTCAGGCTCCAAACAAATAGTTGAAAATGCTTATTTTTGAATTAACTTGAGATCAAGCCTGTCTTTTTTTTTGTGACGTATGACTAACCAATCTTGCTAAGTAAGAAAAAAATTCACATCAAGAAGTTATTGGATAATATACCCATTTAAAGCGCATATACTTGTTGATACAGTCCTCCTAAGAAAATATATATAGGCTAATCTTATTGTTAAGCCTTTACGTTTCACAACATCTACTAGAAAAAGAATCCGAACATAATAACCAAAACAGCTAGCTTACAGTGAATGAGGCGTTGTATCCGAATATCCAATCCCCTGCCGGGTGGTTGGAAAGATCAAAAACACCATGCTCGACAAGAACCCGGCCCCAAGCGGCAAATTCTGGAGGATCTGCTTCGAGTTTGACCCAGAATCCGGAAAGAAGCAGTGTTGTATATTGGTATCACTAAAGGTTAGAGCCAAGAACACCAGCACCGAGAAGAAGGCATGGACGTAGTCCAACCACCGTATCCGAAACCTCAACAAGTCCTCCAATACCTTGCTTCGATCCCCATCAGAGGGCTGGTAATTGAAAACAATGAAGCTTTTGCACGTGGCCATGCCATAGTACAACTTTCCGTTGGTCCCTTTGAAACTATCGGTGAAGGAGAAGAAGATACAAGAGATGGTGCAAATGAGAAGTAACGACAAGGTGATGTACTTGTTGGAAGCGTAGCAGATGCCGTGGTTGGAGAAGGAAGGGGAGAGAGCTTGGAAGGCGAGGACGGTGCCTGTCGGCAGGAGCTGCGCGAGGTTCGCCGCAGTCGACAGGGTCTTGTCGATCACCAATGGCCTCTGGCTCGTCAAGCTTTGGCTGGGGGTAGTGCCCCTTAATGGGGTCGACCGATCCAATTCTCTCGGTTCTGAATCCTGGCTATTTGCAATTGGGATCGCAGATGATAGCTCTGTCATTGAGGATAAGAAGGGGGGGAGAGAGAGAGAGGGAGAGAGAGAGAGGCTGTGGCTTTCTTGAGAAGTATATTATTCAACGGAAGCTTGGCAGTGGCTTTCTTTAGCCTTCTTCTCGTGTTCAGAAGGCTAGAGACTTCTGTGATTTTATGTGGTGCCTATTGGACTAGTGGGACTACCCCCAGCTTGTAAACGAAATGTCATCTGATAGAGTGATAGTGGGACTGCTGACCATTCAACGATGGAAAATAGGTGGTGGTGAAGAAAGAGAAAAATTAATTCCCCACCCACCCAAAGACTCCAGTATAACAATAAATTCCTATTGACTAGTTTCATAACAACTGGTCTAGCACATATTTAACTTTTTTTTTTATGAAATGAAAATACCCCTCCCTCATAACTATCCGGTTTCTTCTTCTCAAACCAAAACTCACCTTCTTCTTCCCCCTTTTCCTGTTCTTCCAACAGCTCCCGAGACGAAGGAAGGGGAAAGGCCAGTCTCGCGACGCCTCGTGCTCCCCAGTTTTTGGCAGCTTTCGTGTGCCTGCGTCTCCACCGCCATCAACCGCTCCCAGATTCGAGGAGGAGGACCCGCATCGCAGTATAACAGAGAAAGAGCCACCCCTCGTGTGCTCCGTCGCCGCCCGCGAGAGGATCCGGAGGAGAGTTCTCCGGTCGTTCTACCATCACCGCCCGCGAGAGGATCCGGAGGAGAAGGGTCTCGGTCGCGCTCCACCAGCCACATCGCCAAGCCACGGTCGGCCTCGCGGGAGGAGAAGAAAAGAGGGAGGAGAAGAAGAAGAAGCAGCTTCGGGAAGAAGAGAAGAAAAAAAGAAAGGAAAAAAGAAAAGAAAAGAAAAAGAAAGAAAAGAAGGAAAAAAGAAAGAAAACAAGAAAAAAAAAGAAAAGAAAAATAAATAAATAAATAAATAATTGCATAATATATATATATATATATATATATATATATATATATATATAGATGAATGAACGAATAAATAAATAAATAAGATAATAAATAAATATATTTTAATAAAATAAAATAATAAACAAATAAATAAATAAATAACGACCCGACACTATTTCGGCGCTGTCGGCCTCGTGGGAGAAGAAGAAAAGAGGGAGGAGAAGAAAAAAGAAACAGAAAGAAGCTTCGAAAAGAAGAGAAGAAAAAAAGGAAAGAAAAGAAAATAAGAAAATAAGAAAAATAAAGAAAAATAAAGTTAATTCACCATTATAATTAGATTAGTAAGTTTGAACATACTTAACTGACCATTGTAATTAGCTTAGTAAGCTTGGTATACAGGTAATATAGTATGGAATATATTTAAGTAAGCTTAGTATGCAGTTAATCAATATTTGAATACTTAATCTAGCCGGGCATACAGTTAAATCTTCTCGGCATATAGTTAAGTAAGCTTAAAACATACTTAATTTAGCATGGCATACAGTTAAATCATCACAGAAATACCGTTAAATTTTTTCTGTATTCAATTAATTAATTTTTATAAGTGAAGCGGGCAGGTATCTACTAGCTTGTTAACACCAAGACTTTTGACTTGATTTTTTTTTTATCCACTTTCCAGGGTCCAGATGAACATGTAATTATGCTTCATCTGTTGTTATCTTATTAAACAATTAACAACATGATTACTGGGCCTTTGCCATGCCAGTCAATTTCTTGTATGATATTCCTAAGAAGCTTTCTTTATTTTTGCCTTATCCTAAAGATACTCCCGTACAATGGATTCGCTTTTTGGCAGCATTAATTGCTTCCAGCTACTTTGGATGCAACGGCTGTGCACAAAGTTTTCAAGCCCGCGCAGTCAATGTAGACCATTTCAGCCACATAAAATAAAATTTAAAAAAATAAATTACAAAAAAAAACCCTTATAATTTATTTTAATTATACTTATGTCGAAATAATTTGTAAAACAAATTAGCAGTGTCACTAAAACCATATACCTTATATAAAAAGTTGAAATTATCAAAAAAATACACATTTTCTTATATTCTTAAATGGTTGCTATGTCGCTTAAAGATTATTTAAATTATTTTTGATATTTTTCTAGCATGATAGTTGAATCCCATTTAAAGTTAATGGTTTGACTAATGTTATGTTAAATGATAAAGAGTTAGATAAAATAAACCTCGGAGCGGTGAGCAAACTTTATCCCTATTTTTTGGAAAGTTTTTATAAATTTTTTTTCAAGCAAAGAGAAGATGTACAAAACTAAATCTTCCCTAACCTTAAGTTTTCATGCCTTACATAATAGCCATGCCACCATATGATGATGGTGTAACCAATCCCTTGTGCGAAGAAGATAAGTTTTTATTGTATAAGCTATTATTGAAAATCTTCTTTGGATAATTATTATAGCCTTTGTAGCCTTCCAAGTGGCCTTTGGTTTCATTTCAAGTGGCGTCTAATTTTAAGCCTAACATGGACCAAAGGAGGACGTATACTCAAGGGTGCAGATCAGGCTATGTCAAGACCTATTTTCCATGATTATATTTGGTTATGAAATAAATTTTAAAAAATAAAATAATCATTCAGGTATTATAGAAGAGATGAATTTATTTCACGAGATAATAATTTATTAGCATTTAGTTGCATGAATAAGCCGAAGGAGATAAAAAATAAAAAAAAATATTGAACTTTTTCATGATGATTCAGATTTTATCACAAGAATGAATTTGCTCTTCTATTTTTTTGCATATTTAGAGAGCATAATGGCGCAAAAAAGCGGACAAAAAAAAGTAATTGAAGGATAGTAGGGTAGTAATTATATAAAGTAAATTTTGTCCACAACTGCAAATAAGCCTATCTAAGTCTAGGACTGGAATAGGTTTAGGGTGCAAGTGGTTAGGATATCTTTTAAAATGATATCAAAAATCTAAAAAAATAAAACTTGAGAAGTAAAATATCTTCAACAAAACCCTTTGGACTTGCTTAACCTCAAAATTTGGTCAATGAATGATCAAAACACATAATTTTGGCCCTAGAGCCCTCACTTCCAACCCCCCAAAAAAAAGAAAAATCCTAAATATTAATAGTCAAATATCTCTATATCTTCAATTATAATAAAATAATTTTAAATTTATGATCAGCCTTTCTCCATAACTGAATATCCTTTGTACTACTGTTGCCCAGAGGTGTAGCCCAAGAGGGGGGATGAATTGGATCTATTTAAAATAATCAAAGTTAAAACGTATCGGAGAGTATGACTAACTATTATCTTATATATTCAGCAGCGGAAATAAGATTGCACAAATACAACAGTAAATAAAGTTAGAAAAGTAGTCAGAAAAATGCAGAGGAAAGGAAGAGAAGAACCACAATCACAAACACCAAGGTTTATAGTGGTTTGGTGCACTCCCAGCACCTACGTCCACTCCTTAAGCCTAGCTTGAGATTTACTATAATCCAGCAGATTACAGCCTGATTGTTTTTCAGGCTTACAATCAAAACCCAGTTGTTTTCTTAGGCAACCAATCAAAAACCTTTTGTTTTCCGGGATCACAACAACCCAGTTGGTTTTCAGACAAACAACCAAAAACTTTACACCGTTTGTTTTTTCCAGGCTCATAAAACAACCCAGTTGGTTTTCCCAGGCAACCAACCGAAAATCTTTTGTTTTCCAGAATCACAAAACAACCCAGTTGGTTTTCAGATAAACCAACCAAAAATTTTACACCGTTTGTTTTTTCTGGCTCACAAACAAACTAGTTGGTTTTCAGATAAACAACCAGAAACTTTTTTTTTGCTGAATATTTTCGATTCAGCAACTTCCAATCGAGGCTTGGAAGAGCCTTTACAAGTTTCAAATCAATGAAACTGTTACAGCAACAATTAATCCAACTAAAAGAATGTTGTAACTAGAAAACTTAAAGCTTCAGAGCATATAAAAATAAATCAATGAAAGTAAAACTGAAGCCAATGAAGAAGTTGGCTGTGGAAGGATGTTCCAATGTCCGTCACGATGTAGAGAGAAACTTCGACTGATCTCCTCATAAGAGAAAGTTTTAAATTACAATGCTGATGAGGAAGATGAACTGTTAAGCTTTTCTTCTCTTTTTCTCAGTGAAACCTTTTATTTCAATAGAATCTTTTTCTTTTCCTTATTTTTTCCATTCTGAGGTTCCCTCGTATTTATAGACAAATTCTTCGGCGGGATTTGAATTCCTTTCTTCTCGTTCTGATGAGAATCTTTTTCTGTTACAGAAGAAGACAAAAGTCGTTTACAGCTTCCCGTTGTGGTCCCAGCAGTATAAGGGTCGACTCATGTTCATTCTGAATTGGCATTTTAAAACGTGGAGAAAGCTTTTGCTGTGTCATCTTCAAAGGGTGACTCTTAATTCTTAAGAATCGGCTCATCTTCATCAGGAGTCGCCTCTTTAAACATAAGGATCGACTCATCGTCTTCAGGAGTCGCCACTTTAAATACAAGAGTCAACTCATACCATAATTTTTTGGCTGACGCTTAAACTGAGCTGAGGTCAACTCTTCAAACGCAAGGGTCGACTCTTCAATTTTGGGGGTCGACTCATTTGAACAAGGGTCGACTCTTCAAGCTTTTCTCAGGCGGTAAAGACTTTTGTTTACTTCAACTACACAAGAGCGACTCATGTTTTGCGGAGGTCGACTCATTGACTGTGTTCTTTGAATAAAACTTATCAGAATCAACTTAAACTTGTCCTTTTTGCTAGAAATTGACTCAATTTTTCAAACAAAAACTTTAGACTTCATCTCTGATCTCCATGGATTAGATTAAGATCATTTTTTTTAGAACATGTCCCATGAGACATTGCGAAGAACTTATGATTTTGTAGTGCTTCATCCTTCTGATTTTTCTTGACTTAGAATCTTCACAATTAGACCAATATCATTAGTACACAACAAATCTCAAGTGTTTTGTAATCATCAAATTCATCCTTAATGTTGACATCCCCCCTTTTTGATGATGACAAAACCATTGAGTTAAAAAAAAATTTCATAGCAATTATCAGAATTTTATAATGAAGTTTAGAGCAAATATGACATTCAGAGATATATGCATAATTTCACCAAATTAAGGAGAAAGTCACCCCTATCAATTATAAACATTTGAATTATGCAGAGTTCTTATTCTTCATCTTTTCTTAGTTTTGTTTACCATCATAATTTAAATCTCCCCCTATATATTATCTTAATGTAGAGATTGGTATTCTGAATTCTTTTCACATTTCTTATTTTCATATTAGAATTCTTTTTCATATATTTCTCCCGATTTGAATTTTGAATTCTTTTCATATTATTATCTCTGAGTTTAGATTTTTTTTTCATATATTTCTCCAGATTTGTATTCTGAATTCTTTCATATATTTCTTCTCCTTTTTGTCATCAACAAAAGGAAGGAAATTAAAAATAATTTTTGATACCAACATTAAGGATTAAGGATTTATTCAAAATGTATCAGAGCAGATACAAATCAATAAAGACATTCACTTCATTTCAAGAAGGGTAAGCATTCATTACATTTGATAAATGAAGTATACTTGATAATCAAAAAGATTACAATTGAGATCAATTTGTATCAGGCAGCATACAAGTGTGCCAAAAAAAACATGAAACTCAGCTTAGTACAAGGTTATGTTTTGAAAACATGGGTTTCGTCTAAGCTCGGGTTAGCTTCAGTCTAGGGTCAGTCTAGGTTCAAGGTTTTGAAGATGAAGGTCCAGACTGATCTTCCTTTGGCTCTTCCATCAGCTTGTCAATTTTACTGTTTAGTGTAGTGATGGAGCTAGTGAGCTGAGTGTGTTCTTCTTTTAATTCTTGGATAAAGCCTTGAACAGAATTTTCTTGTGCTTGCAGCTATTTTTCAATCTCAGTAATTCTCCTCTGTTAGTTAGTTGCTAGTTGCCTTAAACCTTGCAGTTCTGCTTTCATTTTTGGGTCATGTTAGTAAGATGATGGACTTTGCTAAAACTGACTCCAGAATTAAGCAGTGCTGTAATAATGTTGTCCCCAATAGCTTTTAATTGCCATTTTTAAGTCTGAGTGGAGGATCTGATAGTCTTTGTATTGAAGGAAGCTGACTGGTGGTTCTGTTGGAGGTGTTTGTGTTGGGATTCTTTTGCCTTTTAGTAGTGTAGTAGTGTCTTGACCACTTTCATCTTGAATTTCTTTCCCTTTACGAGTCTATTTTCCCTCAGATTTGACAAATTCCATCCTCTTCAGTGATTTGTCATTGTAAACATCAGAGACGATAATTCTTTCTTGGTTTCTCTTCTAGATTTACATTGAAGTTACAGAGGACTTGTGTTAAGATCATACCATAAGGAAGTGAAGCTCCTTTTCTTTGACCTTGAGCTTCCATGTATCTAAGCATCAGGCAGGGTAGGTTCAGTGGGAGTCCTTTGTAAAATATGATGCATTACTAGTATATCCCTTTCTGAAATATGATCAAATTTTTCTGTCTTTGGGAAGAACATTTTGTTGATCATGTGATGCAGTAGACGCATCTATGCATTCAGTTGATTGGCACTGATCTCAGTCCAATCTTCTGTGACTTCTCTATTCAGAATGGTACTAATCCCTTCATTCCTATTTTCTAGGTGATCTCTGTTTTCTCCATCATTTGGAATCCGAAGGGTATCTCTAAGAATCTCTTCAATAATTAAGATAGACTTCTTTTACCTTGACGAGATCTATCCTTGTCCATATCTAGCATTGTTGTAGAACTCTCGTACCAGGTCTGGGTAGGTTGGCACATTCAGGAGCATAATATTTCCAACCTATATCCTTAAGATTCTGCCCTAGTGGAAGTTTTCTTTTCCAAGAACTCGAAATCACTCTCCTTCCTGTTGATACATTTCTTATGGAGAGAGGTCCTTGTTTCGAGACCGAGGACGGAGGTGACAGAGGGACTATGACAGGTTGAGGCGGTGATGTTGCTTGCCTTTGTGGATTCATCTCCTTTTCTGTCCTAGCCTTCGTTCTCTCTCTGTGTGTGAAGTGTTAGTCTTCCTCTTAGGTCCGGATGTCACTTGCTTTACCCTCACCATTGGAAGATCAATCAGAACCTCAGAAAGATTTTCTAGATTTTTGGAGGTTTTTGGTTTGAAGACAAAAAGGTGCTCTAAGGGGTATTAAACGTTACAGGTTCAATTTTCAGAGAGAGAGATAAAGCCTTTTAGAATTCATTTCGAATAGTTTCTCTTTAGTCGACTTATCCAACTCATGAGTCATCTCCTATGAACTAAGAGTCGACTCTTTTAACTTAAGAGTCGTCTCTTGTGAGTTAGGGTCACTCTTTTAACTTAAGAGTCATCCCTTACTACATGAGTCGTCTCCTCATTTACATGAGTCGTCTCCTCAGATTGTTCAAGAGACAAAATCTTTTGAATAAGATTTAAAACTCAATTACAAACCACGGATCAAATCAACTAAAATTCAACTTTTAATAGTCAATCAAAATACACAATTTATCATTCATAATCAGTCATCAAAATGGATCACAAATGCATAATTCTCTAAATTTACAAAATACTTCTTCATCAAGAGGTTTAGTGAATATATCTACAATTTGTTTATCAGTATTTATAAATTTCATTTTTATATCCCCATTTTGAGCATGATCTCTTATGAAATGATGTCTATTTCTATATGTTTAGATCTTGAGTGTTGTATGGGATTTTTAGTCAGATTTATGGCACTAGTGTTGTCACACCTTATAGAAATTTTATTTTGTTTTATGTCATAGTCCTCAAGCTGTTGCTTAATCCATAGGATTTGGGTACAACAACTACCTGCAGCAATATATTCAGCCTCAGCTGTAGATAGTGCTACGTAATTTTGTTTCTTGCTAAACCAAGAAATTAAGTTTGTTCCAAGGAATTGACAAGTTCCACTTGTACTTTTTTTCTAATCTACAACCAGCAAAATCAGCATCTGAATATCCAATCAAGTCAATTGTAGATGCCTTAGAATACCATAAACCTAAGTGTTGTTTTCCTTTTAAGTATCTTAATATCCTTTTAACAGCAATTAAGTGTGATTCTTTAGGATTTACTTGATATCTTGCACACATACAAACACTATGCATTATATCAGGTCTACTTGTGCAAGATAAAGTAAAGATCCAATCATTCCTCTATACAGCTTTGAATCAAAGGATTTACCATGCTCATCTTTTTCTAATTTACAAGAGAAGCTCATAGGAGTACCTATTGATTTTGAATCTTCCATACCAAATTTTCTTAAGATTTTCTTTGTGTATTTTTTGGCAGATGAAGATTCATCTCTTGTTTGCTTGATTTGAAGTTCTAGAAAGAAGTTGAGTTTACCCATCAAACTCATCTCGAACTCACCTTGCATGAGCTTAGCAAATTCTTCACATAAACTTTCATTAGTAGCACCAAATATAATATCATCAACATATATTTGAACAATCAGAACATTAGAATTTTTCTTTCTAATAAACAGAGTTTTATCAACATTTTCTCTTGAAAAGTTACTCTTCATTAAAAAATTGCTTAATCTATCATACCAAGCTCTAGGAGCTTGCTTCAAGCCATAAAGTGCTTTGTTCAATTTAAAAATATGATCTAAAGTTTATGATTTTCAAATCCAGGTGGCTGTTCTACATAAACTTCTTCAGTTATGAAACCATTTAGAAATGCACTTTTGACATCCATCTGAAATAATTTAAAATCCATGAAGCATGCAAATACAAGTAATAATCTAATAGCTTCAAGTCTAGCCACGGGTGCAAAAGTTTCATCAAAATCAATTTCTTCTTCTTGATTATATCCTTTAGCAACTAATCTAGCCTTATTTCTAATTACAATTCATCTTCATTTAATTTATTTTGAAAATCCATTTTGTTCAATTACAGAAATATTTTCAGGCCTTCTAACTAAATTCCAAATATTGTTTCTTTCAAATTGATTCAGTTCTTCTTGCATTGCCATTAACCAATAGTTATCTTTTTCAGCTTCTTCAAAAGATTTTGGTTCTATTTGAGAAACAAATGCAAGATGATTACAAATCTCTAATGGAGATCTAGTCCTAATTCCTTGTGAAGGATCACCAATTATTAGTTCTCTAGGATGACTATGTGCATACCTCCATTCTTTTGGTAGACTAGTTTTATCATTAAGCATTTGATCTTCTTCTTTCTGATTTTCATTATGCTCTGAATTTTCAGATTCAGACACATCCTTTAGGGTCAATTCTTTGGCTTGCTTATTGAGTTCTTCTGCATCATCATCGAGATCTAAATTCTTCCTTGATGAAGGATCATTAGATTCATTAAAGATAACATGTATTGACTCTTCTACAACTAGAGTTCTCTTGTTAAATATTCTATATGCTTTGCTTGATGAAGAATATCCAAGAAAAATAGCTTCATCTGATTTTGAATCAATTTTTCCAAGTTGTCCTTACCATTATTTAGAACAAAACAATGCAACCAAAAACATGAAAGTATGAAAGATTTGGTTTCTTATTTTTCAAGAGTTCATATGGAGTTTTCTTTAGTATTGACCTAATAGTAACTCTATTAAGAACATGACAAGCTGTATTTATTGCTTCAGCCCAAAAATACTTTGGTAAGTCACTCTCACATAACATTGTCCTAGCCATTTCAGTAAGTGTTCTATTCTTTCTCTCTATAACACCATTTTGTTGCGGTGTTCTTGTGCAGAAAAATTATGATCAATACCATTTTCAGTGCAAAATTTTCAAATCATAATTTTCAAATTCAATTCCATGATCACTTCTAATCTTGATAGTTTTTAGTCCATATTCATTTGAAATCTTTTTATACAGTTTAATGAAAGCTGAAAATGCTTCATTTTTGTGTGCCAAGAATAAAACCCATGTATACCTAGAAAAATCATCCACAATAACAAAGCCATAAAGTTTTCCTCCTAGACTTGCAATTCTAGTTGGTCCAAATAAGTCCATATGCAGAAGCTCTAAAGGCCTATTAGTGGAAACAACATTTTAGATTGAAAGTGGTTCTGGTCTGTTTTCCTAGTTGGCATGTAGAGCAGATTTTTCTTTTTCAAATGATAATTTAGGCAAGCCGAAAACAAGTTCTTTTCGAATAAGTTTTGAAATTAAGTCCATGCTTGCATGAGCTAATTTTTGATGCCATAACCAGCTGGCTTCACTATTTTTGGTCTTCATTGCTACTAGACAGTCCATGTTTTTCATGAGTATTTGATCTAAATCAACTAATATACATTTCATGTCTATGTCCAGTAAATATTATATACTGTCATTACTACTAGAAACTAAGCATAATGATGATTCAAAAGTCACAAAATATTCTTTATCACAGAATTGACTAATGCTTAGCAAATTATATTTCAATCCATCTACCAATAAAACATTTTCAATAAAAGTAGTTGGTGTAATCCGAATGTTACCAATACCAATGATTTTGTTTTCCATTATCACCAAAGGTAACCATTCCTCCATCTTTCTTTTTGAGGGACATGAATTGGGATTCATCCCCTGTCATGTGTCTAGAGCACCCACTATCCAAGTACCATTTTCTGTTTGATGCTTGGGATGCTAGACACCCTGCAAAACAGAAATTCAATTCTTTATCTTTGGTACCCAAGCTTTCTTGGGCCTTGAATGTTAGCAATGATGGTTCCCTTCGGAACCCATATCTTTTAATTGAAGCATTGTTCATAAGATTCTGACTTATAGATTGTAAGTGGCATATTTGTTTCAGTTTGTCTAATTTGAGTGGTAAAGATTTCGGTTGAACATAAGTGGGTTTTACAAAAATATTTTTCAATGATTTCTGTTTCTTCCAAGGATTATATCCTAAACCAGCTTTATCATAAACAGCTTTCTGACTTTCTAGAATTAAATTTAATTTCTCAAAGCTTAGATGAATTTATCAACTATAGGTTTCAGTTTTTCAACTTCATTAACTAACTTCTGATTTTTTCATGCAGTTTCTTCTTATTATCCAGAAGCAGAGTATTTTCTTTTTCTAATGATTGGTTCTTAATCTTCAGTTCTTGTTCTTTAGCTAAGCTTTTTATATTCAATCATAAGCTCAGAAAAAGCATCTTGAAGCTCATCGAAAGTAAATCATATTCAGTATTCAGATATACCTCATTTTCGTATCCCATTAGACACAGATTTGCAGCTTCTTGTTGCTGTTCTTCTTCTCCAGAGCTGGATTCATCACAGTCACTCCAAGTAGCCATCATAGCTTTTTTTCTTAACCTCTTCGGAGCCTTCTTTAATAGAGGATAGTCTGTTCTAAAGTATCCAGGCTTTTTGCACTCATAACAAACATATTGCTCCTTATTTTCTTTGCTTTGCTCCCCTTGATTACTGGCCTTTTCTTGAAATTTTCTCTGTTTCTTCTGAAGAATTTTTTAAACTTTCTTGTAATCAAAGCAACGGGTAGAATGCCTGGTCGAAGGTCCAGTACAGTGGGTAGCAGGCGTGTTCGTTTTGGCTATTTCCTCACTGTTATCAGGTTCAGAATCCTCACTCTTATCCTCATGCGGAGTGGACTTAAGAGCGATGGTTCTGCACTTCTTGGGTTCATCCTCCTCAAGGTTCTGTTTCATTGAGAGCTCATGAGTCATTAAGGAACCCAGCAGTTCTTCCAGTGGGAGAGAGTTGAGATCTTTGGCTTCTTGAATGGCAGTGACCTTTGCTTCCCATGCTCTAGGAAAAGACCTAAGAATTTTTCGAACAAGATCACTATTAGAGTAAGATCTACCAAGGCTTTTCAGGCCGTTTATAATATCAGTGAATCTAGTAAATATTTCAGTTATAGATTCACTGTTTTCCATTCTAAATAATTCATACTTATGCACTAGCATACTGATTTTAGATTCTTTGACCTGGTTAGTGCCTTCATGTATAACTTCCAGCCTATCAGATTTCTTTAGCAGTCATGCAAATAGATATACGATTAAACTCATTTGCATCTAAAGAACAGTAAAGGACATTCATGGCTTTTGCATTCAGCTGAGCCATTCTCTTATCATGGTCATCCCATTCAATCTCAGGTTTGAATAAGGTGATGCCACAATAATTTTAGTTGGTGTGTGAGGTCCATTAATAATAACAGTCCATAAATCATAGTCAAGTGCTTGAATGAAAATTCTCATACGAGCTTTCCAATAAGTAAAATTTGTGCCATTGAAAAGAGGTGGTCTATTGGTAGATTGCCCTTCGGCAACAGAGGATCCATAGTGGCTGCCATGACTTTAACTCTTGATTGTTAGATCAAAAAGTTTTTGGGAGTACTAGTTTCTGATACCACTTATTGCCCAGAGGTGCAGCCCAAGAGGAGGGTGAATTGGGTCTCTTTAAAATAATCAA
>NW_024069669.1:0-33271 GCF_009389715.1 Phoenix dactylifera
ACGAAAGAGGAGAAAAGAGCTAAAAAAGAAATGGTGGCGGGCTCACGGTCAGTGGGGACCGAGCTCAGACCGACGTTCACCCAAGGTATCCTCAGAAATAAGGCGACACACCGGGGGAGCCGACCCTCGGCAACCAACTCCTTCAAGACGGCGACGCCGTCGGATTCCTCCCTCGACAACCTCGATAGGCCAATCGGGGACTTCATCGGCGTCTCCCAGGTTGCCCTGATTCCCCAAGAGGGATCTGCCGTCAACGAAAAAGAAGCGCTCCTTCCAGCCGTGAATGGAGGTGGGAGCCTCCTTGACGAGGCCGCACCCTCGCCGCGCCGCAAAGCACCACCACCCTTTATCCTGGGGGTGGCCACTCAGGCCGTAGCATTCCCAAAAGACATTCAGGGTGGCGGGAACCTCGTGCATGCGGCAGAGAACCTGAAAGGCTGTCAGGGCGCGCCATGAGTTCGGCACCAGCTGCGTCGGCGCCACCCTTAAACCCCGAAGCACCTGAACGACTAAGTCCGAGGGGGGAAAGCGGAACCCGGCCTGAAGAATGCCCTCATTGATGGCAACCTTCCCTGGAGGAGGATGGGACATCCTCTCCTCAGGCCCCGGGAGTGTAACATTGCAGGCCTCGGGAAGGTGGTATCGAGCCACGAACCTATCTAGGTCTTCGGCGGCCAACTCCGACTTAATGCGGTCTGCTCTCACTTCGCCCATCCCTAATGGCCAGTGAATCTACGGTCAGGACAGGGTCGAAAAGGGAGAAAAGACCGGAACGACTGGAGTACACTAATACAAAAGGAGAGTATGGAGAGCCCTAAATTAAAGAATGGAGCAACTCACCGGAAGAGAAGGAAGAACAGCTCCAAGAGCGTCAAAGGAGGAGCAAGCGAACAGTCCGACGGCGATGACGGCAGCGCAAAGGAGAAACTCGAAGATGTCTGTAAGGAGAAAGGCGGACGGAGGAGGACCCCCGGTTAAATAGGCGGAAAGGTGGGTGACGCCCCGATAACGCCAGAGGACGCCTGGCTGCCGAAGGGTCGCTCGCGCCCCAAAGGCGAATCGACGCCATTAAGGAAGGATGTCCGCCGAAATCCTCAGACTGCCAGGTCAGCAACAACCGCATACGCCATAAAGAAGACGGGAGCTCGAAGCGCGCGCGCCTCTCCGAGGGGATGGCGGCAATCTCGAAGCATCACTTCCTTCACCCGTTCCCCTCCTGGTTCCAGGCTCGAAAGTGGGGGGCTACTGTTACGGGGGAACTCAGCCACCATGCCCCACGTGACCGACACGCGCGCCCAAGAAGACTACAGCTGCCCCTTGATCCAGTAACCCGACCCCGAGTCGTATATCTTCGGCTTCGCAGCCCGACCCCGAGTCGGCTGCCCCTTGATCCAGTAACCCGACCCCGAGTCGGATATCTTCGGCTTCGCAGCCCGACCCCGAGTCGGCTGCCCCTTGATCCAGCAATCCGACCCCGAGTCGGATATCTCCGGCTTCGCAGCCCGACCCCGAGTCGGCTGCCCCTTGATCCAGCAATCCGATCCCGAGTCGGCAACCTCTCGACAACGACAGGCTGTTCCCCTGAAGCACGCCACGACCCTCTGTCCCTGCAACGGTCGTATCCGGCGCTGCTCCACGATCTCCTGTAACAGCCGTACAAGGCGGAGCTCCACTACACCCTGTCACGGCCGTACCCAGCGCTGCCCCACGACGCCCTGTAACGGCCATGTCAGTGGCAACTCCATCGTGCCATACGATGACCAACCCCCCCGAAGGACCCCCCAGCCTGGTATATATGCTGCGGGGGGAGAAGGGGGGAGGTAAGCAAGAACTTCCAGAGCATTCTCCTACTACCTGCAATTATCTCTCCTTCTCCTCCAATCTCCTCTGACTTGATCGTCGGAGGGCCCCCACTACCCCAGTGGTGGTGCGAGGCTTGCTTGCAGGTTTCCCGGTGGAAGGTGGAGCACAATCAACATCAACCAAGGCAGCTCAGACGGAATCCCGTTCACACCGCTGTGCCAATCGTTCTCGGTTTGGACCACCAGCAACAAATTTCAATTACATTAATTGAAACTTGATTAAGCCAGAATACAGACATAATTAAATACACATCCATGAAATTCAGTATGTACCTCATGTTCAGTGCTAGCTGAACATAGACAAAATCAAATCTCAAATGACCCACAATTTAATTCTCAATTAAATTGGATCAAGTCCTTCCTACTTAACTTGACTTATGTGCGTGACTCCGATAGGTTCGAACACTAAGCCGGTAGTACATGGACTACTCCATGCACTAATCGAGGTGACCATCTAGCAATGATACCCGACGTCCGGATAGGTCGAATATGCAAAGCAACATTCAAGAACCTAGACGTATGGTTGTTGCATAATTCATCCCTATGACCTTCGATGCTCAAGATGACCTCAGAGTGGACTGTCGACCTCTGGGTCCGGTCATCCATAGTGTATTTCAAATAATCAAATCAAGTGACCTATCACTTGGTTTACCCTGGCCAAGGTTTTACTGAATTGAAATACAGTGAGACATCAACTCCTAAAATCTGGAGCGGTCAATCCCATCTTGACTCATACACAGACTTCGCGAGTACTTGACTGCACCCAGCATCCTTCCGATCCCTGAATTAGAAATTCAGGTCATCCAGTGCCTAAGTACAGTGAGTTGCTTGCAAGTCACCGTGACAGTCTCAGGTCTAAGGGGTACTTATGCCCATACGTTTTACGAGCTAACTTCCGACAGTGGAGTGCTACTCAGGTGAGTCACTATTCAGTGACGATGTACTCCTACATCTCACCTGTATGCCATACAGTGTCTCCACACTCCTTGGTTTAAGAGGACAACCAACTAAATGGCACACAACGACCTATACTTGACATAGCTATCGTCCAATTGACAGCTCGTCATTTGGTCGCAAACTGGTTCAAGGACTAAATGATAAAACCTCTTTTATCCACTAAATTAGTCCTAAGGACTTCATCACAATACACAGGAGTTCAATTTGAAGATGCAACACTTGTGATGAATAGAAAATTGCCAGAATAAATTTTTATTCATTTTAATAAAACATATACATAATTCAATTTCTTACAATTAAAAAATTGGCTTTGGGACACAATTCCCAACACGCAGTGCAGGTCCATTTAGGATATTAAAGAAAATTGAACCTAACGCTTATATGGTTGACTTACCCCTTGATTTTGGTATTAGCTTGACCTTCAACATCTCAGACCTTATAGAGTATAACGGACCAACATTGATACCTAGTGAGCCTTTTGATCATGTTCCCATTGAGAGTGAATCCACACCTGAGTGCCCTCCAGCCACATTTCCAGAATCGAGAGATAGGGTTGAACATGTCTTGGATGATCAAGCTATCACCATCCGGAATAAAGGGTACCAACGCTATTTGGTTCACTGGGAGGGTTGACCAGAATATGATAATTCATGAATTACTCGAGAGGACCTACAGAGACTCAACCCAGATCTACTAGAAAAGTACCACAGCCAAACTGACCCCTGTTCGACAGAGTCGAATTCTTTCCACCCCGAAAGAATTGGTGCGGGCACCAGAATCCGGAAAAAACTCCAATCAATTAACTCAAGGTCACTGTGGCTAACTTAAATTTGATCAAGTCCTGTAAATAAAATCATTGAGTCAGAAAGCAAGCCATGTCAGGTTTCTACCACCACCTTTTGCACACCCTTGGAGCACCACCTCGGCATCCACATCAACATCAGCTAGCCACCTCACCACCACTCCAACCAATGGAAGCACGCCAACCAGGATGAAGTCAAGCATAAGGAGCCGACCACATCATGCCATCTCATCAAAGGAACCAATGCAACGTCATACCACCTCATCAGAAGAACCAATCCCTATGCAACATGCTATGTGCCACCTATTGGGACGCCACCTCAACACCACATCAGCAATCATCTCAACCAGACGCCACCTCAACACCATATCAGCAATCATCTCAACCAAGAGGATAATGCCAAATGGAAGAATCAAAATCAAAAGAACCAATCACCATGCCACCTCATACAAGTTGACACGTCATCCAAATTCAAAATCCAAGAGGTCGGCCACAATTCAAATGCAAGAAAATTTCAAAAGGGAGCCAACAACTCTTCAAACCTCCCCCTTAAAGCCGACCAACTTTTCTTCCTTTTCTCTAGCAATCAAGCCTTCAAATGTGGGGCGCCATTCATTATGTGTTTAAATTTCAAATCATGAGGAAAGTCTATAAATACCTCCTCATGACATCTTGTAATGGCAGTTGATGAATGAATAAAAAGAGCTTCTTTCTTCCTTAGCAATCTTGCTTTGTCACCTTGATAGAAGGTTGGGCGTGAGGTCCTTGTTCCAAGTTGGGCGTGAGGCCCTAAAGCCACTTCCACATCCACCGCAGCCCTATTTCCTCTCGCCTCCCTTTTCTTTTGTGATTTCCATTCCTCTCTCACGCCAAACCTCTAATCTCTATTTCTTTGCAGGTCCTTAAAGTACTCCATGTCATTGAGTCTATTATCCTTCCAAACCAATAGCAAGGGGGCCCTGTTGCAACGGAAGATGAAGCTTGGTTATCCAATCATCAACCCTCGAGAGTGAGATCAAGGATCCTCCTCCAGAAGAATTCCAGAAGTTCAATGTTTGGTAAGCCTCAACTTTAGGTTTGATTTATTGAAAAAAGTGTCCTAATCTAGTGGTTTCTCAACCACAACGGTCCATTACTCTAAGTCCTAAATGAATTAGTACATGCGGGTAACTAGTCCTAAAATTACTATGCTCATGATAATGCTTTCTTAGATCATATGTGACTTAATTTTCTGGTGCAATTAGGCTAGTTAAGCAACATAACTTACTGATAACCCTTATGTTCAAATCCCTCGCATTCATCCCGCATCAAAAAATCTCTCATTTTTTTCTTTTTTTTTTGGCTGAAAGTGGAAGTATCATACATAGCGTGTATGAATACAGCCAAAAAAATCAAAAAGCAGTACATCACAGAGTGCACGGGGCAACTCCGCCTCCCCCACCCATAGGTGGTCTTCCGAATGGTTGGCAACAAAAGAGACCACCCAATCTGTGGCCTCGTTGGCCTCTCTAAATACGTGCTTCGCCTGAAGCACCAACCCATCAGAAACCATAGCCTGAATATCTTTTAGCAACGGGTGGTAATCTCCGACCCCTCGAGCATCTGCTGGATCTATCCAATACTATCGTAGAGTTGCCCTCTAGCAAGATCTCTCCCTCACGTCAGGCACGTCGAACATAGCACAAACTCTTTTAGGCCGCTCGCAGCTCCGCCCCAGGCACCAAAGTATCAAACAAGTGGCAGCCCTCGGCAACAATCACCCTGGAGTTTGAGGCCCTAATGATAAAGCCCACACCACCCCTCCTACCTCCCTCTAGGATACATCCATCAAAATTGATCTTGAGAATACTCGAGGGTGGGGGCTCCTAGTGAAAAACACCAAGCGAAATGCTCCACAAGTAAATGAGGAGCCCCTGATATCTCGAGCTGTCAAAGGTCTATCCGGCCGGATCGCCTGTGAGGCCTCCACCGACAGCAATCGTGCCCTCTCCACCACCACCTCCGGAGAGGGGCAGCTCCCCCCAAATGTCCATGCGTTCGTTGTGAGCCAGATCTGGTAAGCAGTATAGGTTGCTCGAACTGCCCCCGGTCTGGACTGCAAGGCCCTGGCCAAACATCGAAGAATCTAAAGGAAGGACACTGCATGGGTCCGGAGCATCGTAGGGAACCCCACCCACCTCTAGACCCTCCTAGCTCAGTGGCACTAAAAGATAGTGTGGTCTAAAGATCATCACTCTAACACTCTAGGCACTAGGGGTGGATACCCATGCCCCGCCCATGCAGCAGGAGTCTCGTTGGTAGTCTGCCCCAAGCAACCTTCTAGAGAAATAAAGCTACTCCAGGGTGCAAATCAAATCGCCAAATCCAGCCAAAATCCACCTCCAACTGCCTTCCATCCTGAATAACACAGCAAACATCGGCCACACTGACTCTGGACCTGCAGGAAGTACTCCATACCCGGACATCCGGGCAAGGGTGCCCTAGAACTGGGAGCGACCGAATCCATTCCACAAATGGCTTTCCGAACAACTGATCAATCCGGAGAGTGTCCCACCCCCTACCTCCAGAAAGGAGAAGGTCACAAACCCAGAGTCCATCACCAGCCTCAGCACTAACAAGGGTTAGCCATTGCCGCAAAGGGAGTTGATCTACCCAAGCATCCTCTGCCAAGTCCACCATTTAGCCATCACCAATCAACCATCTGCATCTCGAGAGGACCAAAGGCACAAACCTACTGATCTCACACCACATAGGTGAAGCACTCCGATCCCTAGACGGGGTCACACCACACCCAAAAGGACCATATTGGGCAACAATCAACCGACTCCACAGAGACTGAGGCTCTAGAAGAACTCTGGCTGCATGCCAGGCGATCAACACCTCCCCCGCCCTAGTCGGAAGGCAAACCAACTCCCAGTCCAACAGATGTTGTTAGATGTATGCCCTAGAAGCTAATCTAGCTGACACATTATTAATTCTGGAACAAAATTTTGTACATGACTTTATTATTATTGAATAATAAATGGGCATCTTTTTCATTCATATTGTTTATGTGTCTATGAATCGTCCAAGGAATTAATAAGATTATGATACATATTCTCAAGAGTTGAGAATTTAAGCAATGTATCATTGGTGATTAATTTCTAAATGCTCCTGACCAATGGATCATCACAAGGATGGTGATCGATCCGATGAGATCAGTGCACAGATCGCTTTTCTTATGGATGGATGAGACTCGAGTCCACAGTATAGAGACACTAAAGTGATAGTGCAGGTGCTTGCCAGAGAACAAGGGTACTGAGCGTGACCAAGATAAGAAGTCACTTGGATGTCTATCCACTCGTCAGTGACTTGCTTGATGTTGCAATAGTGTGACTGGTCCTTTGACCTGCAGTGCTTCAGCTACTCACAGTGAGGTTATTATACTTTGACTGCACATATACATGGTCTCTAGTCATATGGATCCTTGTAGTGTAGATTGGCTGTAGTAGGTTCACTGTAGGAGTAGGGTATGCATTTATATGGAATCTATCGATCTTGATAGATGATGAGTGATCCTATGTGATTTATAAGACTGAGTTCTAAGACCTTGGCCAGAGCAGTATATATACTGGAGAAAGAGTTTTCCACTCTCGAACTCAAGTCGAGTAAATCTAGATATATGACAGACGACGGAATTTGACGAGTTATCCATGACCTCCATTCTGTAGGGATCCATGATAGAAGGACTGTATCATACGATAACTGCACCTAGAGGTTCATCATTCCATTCTGCTGGGTAGCCACTACATGCTGCTAGATGTCACTGGTGGATGGTGAAACTCACAGGGACCATCTTGATGGTCGATGATCCCTAGTGAGTTGAGTTGGAATTATTTCAACCCATTGAAATGAGCTTTCAATGATATTATGATAGAAATCGCAATATATCTTACTACCGGACAGAATAGAACCTATTGGGTCACACATATTAGAGGTATTGAACGATCCGATGGTTGAATTGTGATTAGAAATCACAAATAATCAATTTGATTAATAATTGGTTAATCCGCTAAGAGTTAGTGAGTTGAAGAAGGAATAATTGTAATTGGATTGCAATTTAATTTAATTAATTGGACTTGATCATGAATCCTACTTGGAGTAGGATTCTTGGAGTTCTAATTGGATTAGGATTTCAAATTAAATTAGAGTCCTACTTGGAGTAGGATTTCTAAAGTCCTAATTGGTTTAGGGCTAAAATTTAATAAGTCCTAATTAGATTAGAAGTTCTTAAGTCCTAATTAATTTTAATCTAATTAATCCAATGACTCCTAATTAGATTAGGATTGAAGAGTTCAATAGAGTCATGGTTCAATTGAATCCTAATTGGATTAGAATTTGGAGGAAATTGAAATGGGTGCACTTAATTCTATTTTGAATAGGATTGGACCTAGAACTAGTCCTAACCCAATCCCCACTTAATTTGATTAAGTGGGGCCAACCAAACGGGATAAAGTATGCCCCTTCCTTGGCTGATGGCGTGAGGGTATGCCCCTCCTATTTTGAATTAAAAGGAGATAAAGATGAGCTCCTAAATTCCTAAAATTTAGGAGCTCATCTCTATCCACACGCCATCAAAAAGGAGGGCTTCAAGGGGCTGCGAAATATAGATGATTTTTCTCCCCTTTTAGCCATGAACCCCTCCTCCCCACTTCCTCCTTTGAGCCGCAAGCAAACAAGGAGAAAAGGAAGCTTGGCGTGGCCTCCTTCTTCCTTCATTTGATTCCAACGCAAGGAAAAAAGAAAAGGCTGCGGAAGGGCCTTTAAATCTTCTTCCTAGGCTCTTCCTTCTTCTTCCTCTTCTCAAGGCAATCAAGAGTTGATTTGTTGACCCCCTAATGGATTTTGATGAATACAAAACACTAGAGTATAATTCCATTTATCTTAACAATTTAATTGAGGAATTCATGTGATTAATTGAGAATATTGTTAAGAAATGTCTAGGCAAGTTCCCATAATTTTTATGAATTTATTGAAGAATATTTTGAGTTAAAGAAAACAGATCAGGGACAGCCGAGACGTCTCCGGATAGTTTCAGAGACGTCTCTGGCACAAACAGGAAGAACTGGGACACTTGGAGACGTCCCCGGCACCTGCCGAGTCGTCCCCGCGCTAGCGGAGTCGACTTTCTCAGTAGCGGAGTCGACTCTCTCAGTGGCGGCAGAAAGGCAATTTTCAAGAGATATGCGCGAGACGTCCCCACTGTACGCGGAGTCGTCCCCGCAAGTAAAAAAGAGACTTCCCGAGTCGTCCCCAAGATAGCGGAGACGGCTCTCTCAGGATTTTCCAGAGAATGTTTTTTTCGGTGATAAGGAAGCGGAGTCGACTCTGAGACAGCGGAGTCGTCCCCATGCATAAAGTGCAAACAAGCCGAGACGTCCCCTGAAGGAGCGGAGTCGACTCTCTCAGAAAATTTCAGAGGACATGTTTTTCAGAGATAAAGAAGCGGAGTCGTCTCCAAAGCAGCGGAGTCGTCCCTATTCAAAAAGTACAAACAAGCCGAGACGTCCCCTTAAAGTGCCGAGTCGACCCCAGACAACGTAAAAAGTAAAATCTTGTAGCCGAGACGTCTCTCGTTGAAGCGGAGACGTCCCCGGAGCGCCTGGGACGCGACTGACAGCTTTTCAGGTTTGGTTTGAATTTCAAATCCTTTTTACTTTGTCTCTAACGGCTATATTTGCTTTTTTGGGCTATAAAAGGGACCTCTTAAGTGCTTCTCAACAACTCTTCACCAACCCAAAGCTAGATCATTCAAGAGAGAAGTAAGAAAGAAAAGTTCAAGGGAGTGAGTGCATTCAAGTGAAGAAATCAAGTGTTTTCAAGCTTCCCAAGTGATTTCAAGCTCAACCTCTCTCGTACGCTCGGGATTCAAAGCTCACACTCAACCCTACGCGGTCCACATCGGAAGAATCAACATTTCTCACGCTTCCAACGGCAAAAGGATTCTTCCAGGTTCTATTGTTCATAATTGTCATATTTGCTTTTTAGAGCTTTACTTTTCCTTTGTAAACTCTTTCATTGTGGTGCTTGTTCCAGTCAAGGGACTTGGAACAAGAGAAAGGCGTCCCAAGCCTAAGTAAAATTGGGGGTTTTAGGGTTTGTTGTGAGCCCGGTGTAAAACAACGAGTTGGGTAGTGAACTCGCAAAACTACCGTACTGTAATCTTGGATTATAGTGAAAATTCCCAAAGGTGATTTGGGGAGTGGATGTAGGAGCAGTGGAAGCTCCGAACCACTATAAAACCTGGTGTTTGCGATTGACCTTTCTCATTCCTCCTTCTTTACTTTAGTGCATATATTCGTGTGTTTTATTTTTAATTAGTCAAAAGCTTTTAAAACACCCAATTCACCCCCCTCTTGGGTGACCATCTCTGGGCAACAAGTGGTATCAGAGCGGGTGCTCTGTGTATTTCTTGAAAGACCTAACCGTTTTAGCCAAAGATCTAGATGGCAACACCCTTTAACAATGTTCCTGCCGAGGGGCAAGCAACCAATAGACCTCCACTCTTCAATGGGACAAATTATACCTATTGGAAGACTAGAATGAGAATCTTCATTCAAGCACAAGACTATGCCTTGTGGAGGGTTATAGTCAAGGGACCACAAGAACCATCACACATGGTTAATGGCATTCGAGTTCCCAAACCTGAGGAGGATTGGGATGAGAATGATGATAGGATGGCTCAACTTAATTCTAGAGCCATGAACTCATTATTTTGTTCTCTAGATGTAAATGAGTTCAATAGAGTCTCCACATGTACTTCCGCTAAGGAAATATGGGATAGGCTTGAAGTTACCCACGAGGGTACAAATCAAGTCAAAGAGTCTAAAGTGAACATTCTAGTTCACAAGTATGAGTTGTTTAAGATGGAACCCAATGAAACCATCACATGCATGTTTACTCGCTTTACCGATATAATTAATGGTCTAAAGAGTTTGGGTAAATCTTATACTAACCCAGAACTTGTGAGTAAAATTCTCAGGTCTTTGCCCGAAAGCATGGGAAGCAAAGGTCACGGCGATCGTAGAAGCCAAAGACCTCAACACTTTGGGATTAGAACAACTACTGGGCTCATTGATGACGCATGAGCTCACAATGAAGCAACATGAAGAAGAGTTGCCGAAGAAAAGGACAATCGCACTCAAGGCTACCTCAAGTGTGTGTGAAGAAGAGAGTAGTGAGAGTGAAGAAGAAAGCCAAGATGAGGACTTGGGTTTGATAGTAAGGAAGTTTAAGAAATTCATGAGAAGAAAGAAACCTTTCCCAAGAAAGAAATTTGGAGGGAGAAATGATTGGGAAAAAGAAAAGGAAAAAGAAAGAGATCCAATCATATGCTATGATTGCAAGAGACCGGGACACGTTCGTTCCAAATGCCCTCAACAAAAGAAGTATTTTGGAAAGGAGAAGAAGAAGGCATTGAAGGCAACATGGGATGATAGTGACACATCATCCTCCGAGGAAGAGAAGGAAGAGACCGCCAATTTGTGCTTCATGGCGTTCGAAGACGACGAGGTATGTCAAAACCCAACTATAAATTTTACTTTAGAAGAATTATATGAAGCTTTTCAAGAACTTATGGGTGATTGTAGTATGTTAGGAGCAAAGAATAAAGAGTTAAAAGCCTCCAATCAAAAACTAAAGGAAGATTTTGAAAACCTATTAATTGAAAAGGAGAGCGTTAAAAATATTAACACTACTAACCTAGAAATCAAAAATTCAAAACTTAGCATTGAAAATGAAAAGGAAAAAACACTAATTAAGGAATTAAATCTAAAAGTAAAATCCCTACTCGATAATAATACCTCACTTGCACAAAATGTTGAATCCCTTAAAAAAGATAAGGAAGAACTAGTTAAAGAAAATTTGAATCTTAAGAATGAGGTACATAAGTACAAACCAATTATTGAAAAATTCACACAAAGCTCTGAAAAATTAAATCTTATTCTTTCAAATCAAAGAGCTGTTTTCAATAAAGCCGGATTAAGATATAAAACTAACACACAACAAAAATACCTAAAGAATTTCTTTGTAAAAGCAAAAAATGTAAAAACTGAAAAACCTACATGCTTTCATTGTGAAAAGAATGGACATAAAGCCTACTCTTGTATTCAAAGAAAGATCCAAACTAACAAGAGTACATTTGTGAAAGCTAAAAACATAACTAAAGTATGGGTGCCTAAGGGAACCAACCACACTAACCACGAAGGACCCAAGAAAACTTGGGTACCTAAGAGCTTCACATGATCATTTTGCAGGTATGCCTTGCAGCCGGAAACAAAAAGAGAATGTGGTATCTTGATAGTGGTTGCTCAAGGCATATGACCGGTGACAAGAGTCTCTTCGTCACCTTGGAATCAAAAGAAGGAGGAGTAGTCACATTCGGAGACAATGCTAAAGGTCAAATCATTGGTGTTGGTAAAATCTCCATATCACCCTCCTCATTTATTGATAATGTATTGTTAGTTAATGGACTAAAACATAATTTATTAAGTATAAGTCAATTTTGTGACAAGGGATTTAAAGTATCATTTGAATCATCACTATGCATAATTAGTAGTCCAATTGATAATGAGATCATACTCACAGGACATAGGCATGAAAATGTTTACATGGTAGATCTTGATGATCTCACCATGAAGGATGGCCAATGTCTTGTAGCCATGAATCCCAAAGTCAATGAGACTAGTTGGTTATGGCATCGTAGGTTAGGGCATGCTAGCATGGATTTAATCTCAAAATTAATTACAAAGGATCTAGTCAAAGGACTACCAAAAATAGACTTTGAAAAGAATAAAATTTGTGCTGCATGTCAATTAGGGAAACAAACAAGAAGTTCTTTCAAGTCTAAGAACATAGTCTCAACATCAAAACCCTTAGAACTAATTCACATGGATTTGTTTGGACCCACTAGAACTGCTAGTCTAGGGGGTAAGAAATTTGGTCTTGTAATTGTTGATGATTTTTCACGTTTTACATGGGTTACATTTCTTGCACACAAAGATGAGTCCTTTCCCGCTTTTATCAAGTTTCATAATAGGGTTTCTGTTGCCCAGTAGATACAACCCAAGAGGGGGGAGGGGTGAATTGGGTCTTTTAAAACTTTTAAGCTACTTCTAGCATGTTGCCCAGATAGACAACCCAAGAGGGGGGGGGGGGTGAATTGGGTTTTTAAATTAACTTAGCTAATTAAAACTTTGTGGATGATTAACTAAATACTATAGCCAGTTATTTAATTAAAGCTAAGTGCTGTGAGTAATGTGTGGGGAAGAAGATGAGAGACAATGCACTACAAACACAAAGTTTTATAGTGGTTCGGAGCTAACCCTTGCTCCTACGTCCACTCCCCAAGTCTCACTTGGAAATTTCACTATAACCCCCTTGGATTACAGCCGGTTGTTTTGCAAGCTCACAACCGAACTTGTTGTTTTACGAGCTCACAACGAACTCGGTCGGTTTTCCCAGGCTCACCGACTAGAACCAACCCCGATTGTTTTCCCGGGCTCACAATCAAACCCTTACACTCGTTGGTTTTAAACCGGCTCACCAACCAACCTTAATCCCCTTGATTCAATCCCCCGATTGAATCAAGTAAATACACGAGATAGAAGAAAACAGAAAATAGCTTCTCAAAAAGCAGATTTAAAACAATATAATCGTAAAGGAGTTAGAAGCCCTCAAACGCTTTTAAGATGGTGAAGAGGTGTGGCTTCTGGAACTCCGGTCTCCTCTTGAAAGAGTGATCGACTTGAAAGCAGGAGGAGGAAGCTTTGAATGCTGGGAAGATGTTGGTGGAGCAGTAAATGCAGATCTTCCCTTTTTCTCGTTGAAGAGCACTTAGAGAGCTTGAAGACTTGAATGCTAGGAGTGGAATGTGTGTTCTCTACCTTGCTACAGTCTTCTGTGGCTATTTAAGCCAACCCCCCACGGAAACTAGCCGTTACTCTGCTTTTTCTGGCCGTTCTGCACACTCTGCGCAGCCTGACAATGTGACCGTTGGTGGGTTGGAGTCGACTCGCGCGATCAGGAGTCGACTCGGCTGTAGCAGGAGTCGACTCGAGCTTTTCCGGAGTCGACTCGGCAACTGTTCCCAGTTTGAATTAAAGTTGCCGTCTTGACTGGGAGTCGACTCGTCTTGACCCGGAGTCGACACGCCAACTTCTGGCGCTGACCTGGCAATTTTGGAGTCGGCTCATCCTCTGTAGTCCGTGGATCCAAATTTGAATTTTGTCCACTCGAGTCGACTCGACTGTCCTGGGAGTCGACTCGAATCTCAGAGCCCGAACTCCCGATTCTCTGTCTTTTGGCTCATCCAGTCTTGGAGTCGACTCGAACTTCCTTGGAGTCGACTCGGCTCTCAGTTTCCGAAAGTTGGTCTTCTGCCTTTTGACGTGAAGCTTGTCTTGGAGTCGACTCGAGCTGTCTGGGAGTCGACTCGAATCTCAGAGGCAGTAACATGGTCTTCTGTCTGTCGATGGTCGCACAGTCTCGGAGTCGACTCGCGTACTGCGGGAGTCGACTCGAATCTCAGAGTCTATAAAACGCTCTCTGACTTTTTCTTTGTGTACCGCTGGGAGTCGACTCGCGTTCCACTGGAGTCGACTCGAATCTCAGAGTCCATAAAACGCTCTCTGACTTTTTCTGTGTGTACCGCTGGGAGTCGACTCGCATTCCACTGGAGTCGACTCGAATCTCAGACCTGAAAAACTGCTCTTCTGTCCTTCTGTCTGTTTTCAGTCGGAGTCGACTCGTACTGATCAGGAGTCGACTCGAGCTCGTGCCAGTGACCTTGATACGCTTGGAGTCGACTCGTGAAACTCGGGAGTCGACTCGTATCTCAGACATTGGTTCATGCAGACTTCTTAACTTATCCAAAATGCTATGAACCAAGTCTAGAGACACTTGGACAGGATTTTCACTAAAACACTCAATTGAATTCATTAGTAATCACAAGATATACTCAAATGCTTTGAGCTCATCAAAATCAAACGGGGTTTTAATCGATCACTCCACAATCTCCCCCTTTTTGATGATGACAAAACTTTGAGTATATGTAAAATGAGTTGCTCAGTAAATAATGAAATAAACTCCATAAATGAATTCAAATGTCTGATAATTTAATTTATCTAAGTTTGAAAGGAGTGAAACATTAAATTTCGGAGTTAAAGTTCCCCCTTTCATTTGGAATTATATAAGCCTTCATATTCTGCAATCAATTGTTTGGCTTATATGACATTAATGATTTAGCTTGATTAAAATTCAGATTCTCCCCCTCAACATATGCATTCAACTATGTTTTGATTTTCTGAATTTCCTTTTAATGCTTTGAAATTTTTGAACTAAAATTTTTATTTTTAGAGGAAAAATCTGTCAATTTGTTCTTGAGTAGGATTCAGCTAATCTTCGAATATCCCTTGAATAGATTCTGGAGATTACTCCATTAGGAGCCCCAAAAGAGAGATAATGAGCCTCGAGGTACCGAATCCACTTAGAACAAATTTATGTGTGTTTTTAAGAGTTTATCGTTTTATTTATTTCCATTGATTTCTTTTACATATTTTTTAATATTTCTCCCCTTTTACATATTTTATACTTACACATTTCTCCCCCTTTTTGTCATCATACCAAAAAGGAGGTAATCACACACAATCAATGGCACAAATGGCACAGTCAATCATCAAATGGCACAGAAATGAAGATAAGATGTCTACTCATTGTATTGATATGAAGGTGAATACATTTGAGCATACAATAGTGTTGGGAACCCGCCCATGCCGCTGATATTTCAAAAATTTTTCAGATGGCAGCGGAATCGGCATGCACGGGTTCGACGTTCATCGCATGAACGTTGTTTCGAGACCTTTCGTAATTAGATAAGAATTAAAACTTTTAAAACTATTAGGAAGATCAAATCTTCACCTTGCGCAGGTAGATGATCACCGCAAATCTGAATTCGTGGTTTTGGAAGAGGGTTCGCTTGAAGCCGTTCAAACGTCCGGCCTCTACGGGTATCCACACGAAGCAGGATCCGATCCAAGCTTTCTATCTCACCGGGGTGCTAGCTCCCTTGCAGAGATAGCTTTGATGGCTGATGTCCTCTCTTTCAATCAACTCTTGATTGCACTTGAGAGGAGGAAGAAGAAGGATGAAGAAGAGGAAGAAGATCAAATCCCTTCGCAGCTTTCTTCTCTTCACACGCGCTGAAGCCAAGGAAGAAGACCAAGAGGAGGGAGACGCCTCCTCTTCTTTTCCCCTTGCTGATGGCGGCTGAACCAAGGAGAGATGGAGAGGGGGTGGCCACGTGATGAAGAGGAGAAAGAGTCATCTAGGGCGCCGGCCCTAGTCCTCCTTTAATAAGGATGAAGGGCTCCTACAAGTTAGGAGCCTTGACAACTTTCCAAGAGGGGGCGCCGGCCCCCTCTCTCTTCATGTCGCACCTAATCAAGTGGAGAGGGGCTGATGCCCCTCTTACTTGGTTAGCCTAATCCTCTTCCAAAGAGGATTAGGTCCCTCTTTCATGGTTTAATCCTAATCTAATTAGGATTGGCCAAATTGGGTTTAATCTATGCTAGTCCTAATCCAATTAGGACTTGAATGAACCATGACTCAATTGAACTCTTCAATCCTAATCCAATTAGGAGTCATGTTGATTCATTAGATTAATAATTAATTTAGACTTAAGGAATCCTAATCTAATTAGGATGTATTTAATTTTAGTCCTAATCCAATTAGGACTCTATTTGAATCCGAAGTCCTAATCTAATTAGGATTTCTAGGAATCCTACTCCAAGTAGGAATCCAATTTTAATTCAAAACTCCTAATCTCATTAGGATTGAGGAATCCTATTCCAAGTAGGAATCCCAGTCCTAATCCAATTAGAACTCTAGGTATCCTACCCGAAGTAGGATTCTTGTTTCAAGTCCAATTAATTAATTCCCTTTGTTCTTCTTCAACTTCTTATCAATCAAATTGATTTCTTGTGATTCCTAATCACGATTTCAACCATCGGATCGGTCAATACTTCTAGTGTGTGTGACCCCATAGGTTCTATTCTGACTGGTAGTGAGATATATTGTGATCTCTATCACTATATCATTGAAAACTCCTTTCAATGGATTGGAACGATTCCAACTCAACTCATTAGGGTTTATCGATCATCAAGATAATCCCTATGAGTCCCACCATCCACCAGTGACACCTAGCAGCATGTAGTGGCTACCCAGCAGAATGGAATGATGAACCTCTAGGTGCAGTTAACATGTGATACAGTCCTACTATCGTGGATCCCTACAGGACGGAGGTCATGGACAACTCGTCAAACCCCATCGTCTGTCATATGTCAAGATTTATTCGACTCGAGTTCGATAGTGAAAAACTCTTTCTCCACTGTGCATACTGCCCCGGCCGAGGTCTTACGAACTCAGTCTTATAAATCACATAGGATCTCTCCTTATCTATCAAGGTCGATAGATTCCATATAGGTGCATACCCTACTCCTAGAGTGAACTTACTGCAGCCAATCTACACTGCATGGACCCATATGGCTAGGGACCATGTATGTGTGCAGTCAAACTACAATAACCCCACTGTGAGCAGCCGAAGCACCGCAGGTCAAAGACCAGTCACACTACTGCAACATCAAGCAAGTCACTGACGAGTGGATAGACATCCAAGTGACTTCTTGTATTGGTCACGCTCAGTACCCTTGTTCTCTAACAAGCACCTGCACTATCACTTCAGTGTCCCTACACTGTGGACTCAAGTCTCGTCCATCCAGAAGAAAAGTGATCTGTGCACTGATCGGATCGATCACCGTCCTCGTGATGATCCATTGATCAGGAGCATTTAGAAATTAATCACCAATGATACATGGCTCAAATTCTCAACTCTTGAGAATATGTATCATCATCTTATTAATTTCTTGGACGATTCATAGACACATAAACAATATGAATGAAAAGATGCCTTTTATTTATTCAATAATAAATAGTCAAGTACAAAATTATGTCCCTAGAATCAACAATGTGTCAGCCAAATTGGCTTCTAGGGCATACATCTAACAATCTCCCACTTGCACTAAAGCCAATTGGTCATATATCTTAGGCCCATCTTCTCAAGGTGGGCTTCAGTCTTTTTCTGACTCAGCTGCTTAGTGAAAGGGTCTGCCACGTTATCCGCGGAGTCTACTCTCTGCACCTCTACATATTTCTTCTCCACATAGTCGCGTATGAGGTGAAAGCGCCGCTCTATATGCTTAGACTTCTGATGAGACCTTGGCTCCTTAGCAAGGGCTATGGCGCCATTGTTATCGCAGTAGAGTGTTATGGCATCTGATGTCATCACATCCAGCTCTGCAATAAATTTCTTGAACCAGAAGCCTTCCTTAGCAGCTTCAGAGGCGGCGATGTATTCGGCTTCCATAGTCGAATCAGCAATGATCGGTTGTTTAGAACTCTTTCAATTCACCGTACCACCATTGCACAAGAACACGTATCCAGATGTTGACTTCCTGTCATCGACATCAGTCATGAAGTCTGAATCTGTGTACCCTTCTACCTTTAACTCTGATGATCCTCCAAAAACCAAGAATAAATCTTTAGTTCTTCTCAAGTACTTAAGAATATTCTTCACAGCTGTCCAGTGTTCTTCACCTGGATTCGACTGATATCTGCTTGTGACACTCACAGCAAGAGCTATATCAGGTCGTGTACATAGCATGGCATACATGAGGCTTCCTATTGCCGATGCATAAGGAATCTTGCTCATGCGTTGAATCTCCTCAGGTGTGTTGGGGCACATCTTCTTGGAGAGATGAATTCCATGCCTTAGGGGTAAGAGACCCCTCTTGGAGTTTTCCATGCTGAACCTCTTCAGCACCTCCTCTATGTACATTTTCTGGGACAGGCCAAGCATCCTTTTAGATCTATCTCTATAGACCTTTATTCCCAAAATATAGGATGCTTCCCCAAGGTCTTTCATGGAGAATTCTTTTGACAACCAGACCTTGACCGAGGTTAGCATGGGAATATCATTCCCAATCAGGAGAATGTCATCTACGTACAGTACGAGAAAAACGACAGCACTCCCACTAACCTTTTTATAAACACATGGTTCCTCCTCGTTTTTGATGAAATCAAACGTTTTGATTGTATCATCGAAACGAGTGTTCCAACTCCGAGATGCTTGCTTTAGTCCATAGATGGACCTTTGCAGCTTGCAGACCTTGTGATCTCCATCACTGGAAGTAAAACCCAAAGGCTGTTCCATATAGATATCTTCATCAAGATATCCATTCAGGAAAGCAGTTTTCACATCCATCTGCCAGATTTCATAATCATGAAATGCTGCAATGGCAAGCAATGTTCGGATGGATTTTAGCATGGCTACAGGTGAAAAGGTCTCCTGATAGTCAATGCCTTCGCGCTGACTATACCCTTTCGCCACAAGCCTTGCCTTATAGGTCTCTACCTCTCCATCCGAACCTATTTTCCTTTTGTAGATCCATTTGCATCCAATAGGTACAATACCTTCTGGTGGGTCTACTAAGGTCCAGACCTGGTTGGAATGCATGGAGTCTATCTCTGACTTCATAGCTTCCAGCCATTTCTCGAAATCGATATCAGATATCGCCTCGTTGTAGGTTTTGGGATCCTGTATGTGATCCCTATCCCCCACTAGGAACATTTCCTCTGTATCCTCTTCTAGTATACCTAAGTATCTATCGGGAGGATGGAAGACCCTACTAGATCTACGAGGTGGTTGAGGGACATCGTGTACTGGCTCTGTATGAATGGGTTCTATAGGATCCATGACTCGTTGCTTTTCAGAGACTTTCTCTTCAAGCTCAATTTTCCTCCCACTGCCTCTATCAAGGATAAACTGATTTTCCAAGAAGATGGCATGACGGCTCACAAATACATTGTGATCCTCTGAGACGTAAAATTGTATCCTAATGACTCTTTAGGATATCCTATAAAACGAGCACTTATGGTCCTAGCCTCTAACTTGTCCGCCTGTAGTCGCTTGACGTGGCCGAACATCCCCAAATCTTGAGATGACCCAGACTTGGTTTCTTACCATGCCATATCTCATACGGTGTGGTAGGAACGGATTTAGAGGGAACTCTATTCAATAAATAAATCGCTGTGAGTAAGGCATCTCCCCAAAGGAACATAGATAAATCAGTGAAGCTCATCATGGACCTGACCATATCCAATAGGGTCCGATTTCTCCTCTCTGACACCCCGTTGAGTTGAGGTGTTCCCGGAGGTGTCCATTGTGAGACTATGCCGTTTTCTTTGAGATAGTCCCGGAATTCCCCACTAAGGTATTCTCCTCCTCGATCTGATCGAAGAGCCTTAAGAGGTTTTCCAGTTTGTTTTTCTACTTCATTCTTGAACTCTTTGAACTTTTCAAAAGGATTCAGACTTGTGTCTCATAAGATACACATACCCATACCGTGAATAATCATCGGTAAAGGTAATGAAGTAAGAATAACGTCCCCTGGCTAGCACATCGAATGGGCCACATACATCTGTATGTACTAGGGTAAGTATTTCAGTGGTCCTCTCCCCATGTCCTACAAGGGGTAGTCTAGCCATCTTTCCTTGAAGACAGGACTCGCAAACTGGATATGACTCGGAAGTCAATGAGCCTAAGAGCCCATCTTTATCCATTTTGTTCATTCTATCTTCTCCAATATGACCAAGTCTGAGGTGCCACAAATATCTTTGGTTTATCTCATCTCTGGATCTTTTGGATCCTTTGGCACTCACATCTTGCTCGGGTAACATTCACAGATACATCCATATGTAAATGGTAGAGACTGTCAATCATAAAACCACGTGCGACTATTTTATTTCTCAAATAAATAGAACAGCAGTCTTTGTCAAAATGTAAAAACATGACCTTCCTGTGCTAGACATGAAACAGAAATCAAATTTCTGCTAGCAACAGGTACATAATAACAGTCTCTAAGTATTAAACTAAATCCAGACGGTAGTCGCAGATGGTAGGTGCCCACAGCCACAGCAGCAACTTTTGCCCCCGTTGCCAACCCGAAGGGTTACCGCACCTTCCGCCAGCCTTCTACTTTCCTTTAGACCCTGCATGGTAGTGCACAAATGAGCACTAGAACCAGAATCTATAACCCAACTAGAAGTAGAAGAAACCGTTAGATTAGTTTCAATAATGAGCAAGTCTATACCTTCTGAAGGTGTGTCACCTTTCTTGTTCTTCAGGCTCTCGAGGTATGAAGACAGTTTCTCTTCCAGTGGCCTTCGACATTGCAGTGGAAACATTTTCCTTTGTCGTTAGCCTTTTTCTTTTGAACTTCCTTCTTTGGCTTCTTGTCTTTCTTCTGCTTCTTTGCAGGCTTCTTTTTCTTCCAAGTAGACTTTCTCTTGGAACCAGAAGTCAACTCAGCAGCTGAGGACATTGCCCCTTGAACCTTTCAAGGCTTCCTCAGCAGTTACCAACATGTTGATTAGTTCAGTCTTAGTGCATTCAATCTTATTCATGTGGTAGTTTACTTAAAACTGACCAAATGAATCAGGAAGTGACTGTAGGATCAAATCCACTTGCAATTCCTTGTGCATGTCCATACCGAGCTTCTCAAGCTCCTCTAGGTCCCTTGATCATGGTCAGACCGTGATCATGAACAGACTGCCCTTCGCGCATCTTCGCTTTGAAAAGCCTCTTGGATACTTCAAAACGAGCTGTGCGACTCTGCTCACCATACAGACTCTTGTAGGTGTGCCAGTATGTCCCTAGCAGTCTTTATATTTTCATGCTGGCATTGGAGTTCATTAGACATAGATTGCCATCATATAGCATTTTACTCTAATGTCATCGTCCAACCACTTTTTATGCATCTCACGCTGAACATCAGTGGACGTGCTGGTAATGTGGGGATATCTGAATCGAGTATATAGCCTATCTTCTCACAGTCCAAAACTATTTTGAGATTTCTAAACCAGTCCTTGTAATTGGATCCGGTCAGTCGGTTGGTCTCAAGAATACGGGTCAAAGGGTTTGAAGCCGACATTGTATCTGCAGAGAGTAAAGATTCTAGTTAGACTCTTGTACTTGATCCTAATCTGTCCTAAGGTCTTTTTAGAACAAATGTGACTCCCACTATTTTCTCGATTCCTCACCACTCCCCTGGTAGGAAAACGGAAATCCCACACGACTAGGGTTTCTAGTGGGTACTGCGGTCCCACCAATTTACATGCCACCTCACCTAACAGTTATTGGTGACACATAGATGGATGAGTGTACAACTCTTGTACAATGCTTCTCAAGCATGTTGCAGTGCAACTTGGTCTCTAAGCCATGAAGACCTCACCTAACAGTTATTGGTCCCATTTCTTAGTTAAGTCAGACCCACCGTATAACCGTAGGAATAAAGTCGTCATTGGGTCCTCACCTAACAGTTATTGGTGCCCAACCCCACCTTTACCCTACAACATCTCATGTCTATAGAGAGGTCCAGCCCCCCAATGCAACTTGACCACTGTATCCAGCCGAGACAAGTCAACATCAGAAAGGCCTTAGCAGCTCTACTACAGTGGAAGACCTATTGACTTAATATTGGTTAATCAGGTCTTAGTGTTTGCAACTTGAGCCTTTCATAAAAGGTAATCGAACAATTGGCCAGGTAAGCAGAGTGGGAGGCTCCCCTTACTCAGAGAGTAAGGTCCTAATTAAGTAACCACCTTTCATGCTTTCCTAGACACCAATTAGATCAATTAATCTAATATGACTTGCTCATGTCGGTTCACTCTCGACTTGATTGAGGAGGTTTTGATTTAGGTCTCAATTGGGTTTGCTACATCACATGTAGACCTATCTACCCGACTCTCATTCACATCACATGCAAACGGCGCATTGCAGGCAGTTATAATCGCGGCAATAATTAAAGCTAAACTTTAACTAGGTGATGATCATGGATTCTAATTAGGTCGTATTACAAGCACATGCACATCAATCGATCAAGTGGTCTTCAACTTTTGAATTGATTCCAAGCTTCCTTGGATTCGATCCTTGATCAACTCTTGATCCCATCGCCATCAACCGCTTAGATCACCTTTCATCTCATGCCTTTGCTTCAACTTGATCGTTGATGTACATCACATCACAGAAATACAACCAGATGTAAAATAAAAATAAAAAATAATTTACATCTCCTTTTAGGAGGCACGCAGGCCTCTCAAAACATCAAATAAGATGCATGCAAGCATCTGGAAAAATTACATGACATCGCAGATCACATCGCAGGTCATTACATTTGATACCAAAAGGGGTTGAATCCTATGATCATCACCGTATGCAACAATTATAATTTTTCAGATCTGAAAGTTAACTGATTATATCATGACATAGGTCGCTGATCATGCTAATCATGATTCTAAACTTTGTAATCCCATTAACAATGCAATTAGAATCATCTTTTTATCACATAAAAATCAGCATGTAAAAAATCAGCACCCCTGAAAAATCTGCATGCAGAATTTTTCAGCATGCATGATCATTCAATTTTCAGATCTAATATGCCTTTAGATATTTAATTCTTACCTTAATCTACGAAGCCTAGGCTCTGATACCACTGTTGGGAACCCGCCATGCCGCTGATATTTCAAAAATTTTAGATGGCAGCGGAATCGGCATGCACGGGTTCGACGTTCATCGCATGAACGTTGTTTCGAGACCTTTCGTAATTAGGTAAGAATTAAAACTTTTAAAACTATTAGGAAGATCAAATCTTCACCTTGCGCGGGTAGATGATCACCGCAAATCTGAATTCGTGGTTTTGGAAGAGGGTTCGCTTGAAGCCGTTCAAACGTCCGGCCTCTACGGGTATCCACACGAAGCAGGATCCGATCCAAGCTCTCTATCTCACCGGGGTGCTAGCTCCCTTGCAGAGATAGCTTTGATGGCTGATCTCCTCTCTTTCAATCAACTCTTGATTGCACTTGAGAGGAGGAAGAAGAAGGATGAAGAAGAGGAAGAAGATCAAATCCCTTCGCAGCTTCTTCTCTTCACGTTGAAGCCAAGGAAGAAGACCAAGAGGAGGGAGACGCCTCCTCTTCTTTTCCCTTGCTGATGGCGGCTGAACCAAGGAGAGATGGAGAGGGGGTGGCCACGTGATGAAGAAGAAAGGTCATCTAGGGCGCCGGCCCTAGTCCTCCTTTAATAAGGATGAAGGGCTCCTACAAGTTAGGAGCCCTTGACTTTCCAAGAGGGGGCGCCGGCCCCTCTCTTCATGTCGCACCTAATGTGAGAGGGGCTGATGCCCCTCTTACTTGGTTAACCTAATCCTCTTCCAAAGAGGATTAGGTGCCTCTTTCATGGTTTAATCCTAATCTAATTAGGATTGCCAAATTGGGTTCAATCTATGCTAGTCCTAATCCAATTAGGACTTGAATGAACCATGACTCAATTGAACTCTTCAATCCTAATCCAATTAGGAGTCATGTTGATTCATTAGATTAATAATTAATTTAGACTTAAGGAATCCTAATCCAATTAGGATTTGTTTAATTTTAGTCCTAATCCAATTAGGACTCTATTTGAATCCGAAGTCCTAATCCAATTAGGATTTCTAGGAATCCTACTCCAAGTAGGAATCCAATTTTAATTCAAAATTCCTAATCTCATTAGGATTGTAGGAATCCTATTCCAAGTAGGAATCCCAGTCCTACTCCAACTAGGATTCTTAATCCAAGGACTCTAGGAATCCTACCCGAAGTAGGATTTTGTTTAAGTCCAATTAATTAATTCCCTTTGTTTTCTTCAACTTCTTAATCAAATTGATTTCTTGTGATTCCTAATCACGATTTCAACCATCGGATCGGTCAATACTTCTAGTGTGTGTGACCCCATAGGTTCTATTCTGACTGGTAGTGAGATATATTGTGATCTCTATCACTATATCATTGAAAACTCCTTTCAATGGGTTGGAACGATTCCAACTCAACTCATTAGGGTTTATCGATCATCAAGATAATCCCTATGAGTCCCACCATCCACCAGTGACACCTAGCAGCATGTAGTGGCTACCCAGCAGAATGGAATGATGAACCTCTAGGTGCAGTTAACATGTGATACAGTCCTACTATCGTGGATCCCTACAGGACGGAGGTCATGGACAACTCGTCAAACCCCATCGTCTGTCATATGTCAAGATTTATTCGACTCGAGTTCGATAGTGAAAAACTCTTTTCACTGTGCATACTGCCCCGGCGAGGTCTTACGAACTCAGTCTTATAAATCACATAGGATCTCTCCCTTATCTATCCTAAAGGTCGATAGATTCCATATAGGTGCATACCCTACTCCTACAGTGAACTTACTGCAGCCAATCTACACTGCATGGACCATATGGCTAGAGACCATGTATGTGTGCAGTCAAACTACAATAACCTCAACTGTGAGTAGCCGAAGCACCGCAGGTCAAAGGACCAGTCCACACTACTGCAACATCAAGCAAGTCACTGACGAGTGGATAAGACATCCAAGTGACTTCTTGTATTGGTCCACGCTCAGTCCTTGTTCTCTAAACAAGCACCTGCACTATACTTAGTGTCCCTACACTGTGGACTCAAGTCTCGTCCATCCAGAAGGAGAGTGATCTGTTGCACTGATCGATCGATCACCGTCCTCGTGATGATCCTTTGATCAGGAGCATTTAGAAATTAATCACCAATGATACATGGCTCAAATTCTTCAACTCTTGAGAATATGTATCATCATCTTCATTAATTCTTGGACGATTCATAGACACATAAACATATGAATGAAAAAGATGCCTTTTATTTATTAAAATAAAATAGTCAAGTACAAAATTATGTCCCTAGATCAACAATGTGGTCAGCCAAATTGGCTTCTAGGGCATACATCTAACATTTTTTTTTCTTCTTCTCCCGTGGGACTTGCCTCCGAGAGCTTGCATGGCCGAAGGAAGATAGCTCTCCTCCTTTTATAGCTTCACCAGCACCCCCCTCCTTGCTTCTCTCCTTTCTGGTTGATCCGAATGGTGAGAGGATAAGGATCGAGTGAAGCTGAAATTTGTTGCTGCGGGAGATCCGGACGCGGGAGAAGTTGGAGCTGAATTTCGTTGGCTGAAGTCGGCTTGATCCTTGGAGCTCGGATGGCGAGGACGTGGAGCATTGATCTCGGATGGCTGCTAACTTCCAGACGTTGTGAAGATGAGCTGATGAGCTTGGGAGTTTGGATTCGGAGGTTGGAACGAGCATGGGAGAAGATCTCGGATCTGTTAAAATGGGAAGACTGTGGGACGTGAAGCAGGGGAGGTGAACCAGACGCGTGGGAAAATGAGTTGGGAGATGGCTAATGGTTGAGCCGTTGAACGATGGATGCGATCATGGACGGGAAAAATATGCTGGAGAGGATCTCGTTGAATGCTTGTTTTGCGGAAAGGATTAAGCACATGGGATAGGGATGAATGGCTGAAGCTGGGAAGGATAAGATTGAAACAGGGGAGCTGGGAACGCTTGGAGTTTGGATCAATCCGGAAGAAGTTTGGATGGAAGACGCGTACGGCTGCTGGAAACGGATTCTGTTTTGAGGATGCTGGGATGATTCAGATGAAGATAAAATGAGCTGGGAACAGGGGATAGCGGGGATGCATGAGCTTCGGGATGAAGCTTGGGATGGTTCGGTTCCGATGAAATAGAGGATACGTTAGAAACTGTTATCCGTGGATGCGGGAAGGGATAAGGATGATGGGAAGATATGCAGAGGAGAGGATTTGGCTGGGAGATGGAGTATAGACAACGGAAATCACTCAAAGTTAGCTGGAATGCCGGGATGCATGGGATTCGGAGAGGTGAAATCATCCGTGGATGGAGTCAATTCCAAACGGGAGAGGGAGAAACGAGGAGTTGGGAAGTTGGGATCTCGGGAACGAGATGAGAGCTGGGGGTTGTGTTTAGAGATGGAATAAGGATGGGTTGAGGCTTTGAGATCCGTGCAATTAGATGATATACTTTGAGATATAAGAAACAAATACTTAAAGAGATTTTATTAAAATCGGATCATGTGGAAAAAGAGTTGGGTGACTAAATCAGAGGGTCTTGATTTGCGGGGTGCATATGATTTGGATTCAGGGATCATCCCAAATAAGTTTGACCTGACCTGCATTCATTAGGCTCAATCATTAAATAATTAGATCAACTCGAATTACCTCTGATAATTATTAAAATGCAATGATGATGGTAACACATATTTTATGGTTAAATTTACGAAATATGTGAATTAAAATAATGATAAGTGCTGTGAATAAAAGGTTAATTTATGCATTATTTAGCACTTATCACACCCCCCAACCTACATTTTGCTAGTCCTCAAGCAAAATAAAAGCTAACTCACTTTCGCAGGAATCGCGATTGCATTTACCGTATGCAATAAGGCTTTAAACCCCTAGGTGGCCCTAGTAGACGAGTTTTATCTCGTGAGAGTTTCCGGCTCAGATACCCTCAAACTTCTGTCGAAAAAATTTATTTTATATTTTATAAAATCTAATTTCAAATGCATAGGTGCTAAAAATTTCAAAAGCACACAAAGTTTTAATCACTAAGTCAGCCCAAATCCTAAGTCAGTATGCAACTTAAGTTGAAGTCATTAAGTTTCCGTTAGGGAGTTGTAAGACTTATTTATACTTGGGTGCTTGGTGATATCTGGACCATACACAAGCTAAGGCTTTAGATCTCCAAAATACTGCTAAAGCTGGTAGTTTTCAAGAATTGGTCAGATATGACCTAATCACTGTTTCAAAATCATCCTATCTTGCAGGATTTCGAGAGTTGTGGATATTTACTTTAATACCTCATGGGCTTTATCTGTAATATTCCAGTTTACTCGAATTTTTACAACGACGGCTTTCACGCTATCGTCTTTTTCAAGGTCAATATTATTTTCTCATTCTCTTTTTTTTTTATGCACTTTTACTCTTGTAATGATTCCTCCGTGTAGCGAGCATTCAGTCAACAACTCCCACATCAGATGGCATAAGGTGTTGGGCATCAAGACTCCCCTACGGACCTATGCTCGGGTTCATCATCACAGGCCTGCTGACCTTTGACAATAGGTAGCCCTTTTCGATGTACCTGACTAAATTCACTTTCTCTTTTTTTACTATTTTTTATTTTATTTATATTTTTTATTTTTTTTTTTTTTTTTTATTTTTTTTTATTTTTTTTTTGAGAAAAAAAAGTGAATTAGATAAGTATGATTCATCAGGACTCAAGGTTGCTACCAGACTTAACAACATAATGTTGAACCTAACCCTTAGAAGTGCAGGCCATGTGTGTTGTGAAATTTCAGAGTAAAAATTATCTTACAACTCGCTAAAAGAATAATTAATAAAAAGAACTCAAATTGACTTACTCCTGACTAGTTATTGGGCTTTTTAGATTTTATATACTTTGTGTTTTTATCATTTCAGTACTAAAGCATAGAAATTAGTTTTTTTTTTTTGAAAGTTTTTTTTTGAGATAAACTTATTTAAAAATACAAAAATGTGAAAAAATTTCTTCAAAAATTCGAATCCTATACCCCCAACCTAGATCAGACATTGTCCTCAATGTTTATATATTTTTTTTACTTTAATATATATATATATTTTATTAGTTTTTTATTATTATTATTATTTTTATTTTGGATGAAAGTATGATGCATATGGAGGATAGAAGCATTGTACCTTAGTTGCATCAGTAATATGAGGACATCTGAAAAAAATGTGACAAAAAAAAAATGCAAAAATAACTTATGAAAATTGGGTTGCCTCCCAACAAGCGCTAAGTTTAACGTCTTCAGCCAGACGCAGTGCATCCTTATCAAATCATACCGGGTTCATGCCGAGTTCTCCAAGGAAGAAAATTTGTGGAAAACTGATTGTCGGACACAAAGTTAACTGCTTCTATGGCCTTGTCTATATTAAAGTCAGAATGGGCCAAGCATGTTTTCAGAGGGTCATCTGCTAAAGGAAAGGCTTCTTCTGCAAGATCGTCCATTTTATCTATTAGGAAGCACTCAACTTCCTTTGCGGGTTGATCAGAGGCACGAAATATATTTAACCTGACCTTCATATTCCCAAAGGATATATTCATCACCCCAGTTCTACAATTTATACTCGCATTGGCTGTAGCTAAAAAGGGACGTCCAAGGATCACGGGGATTTGTTTCTTAGGATTAAGCTCATGTTCCATATCAAGGACGATAAAATTACTGGAAATAGAATTTGTCTACTTTGACAAGAACATCTTCAATTATCCCCGTGGTATTTTTACAAATCGATCAGCCAACTGAAGAGATACCGAGGTTGGTTTTAACTCACCTAACCCAAGTTTCTCATAAACTGAGTAAGGTAAAAGATTGACACTTGCCCCTAGATCTAAGAGTGCTCGATCAATGAAATTATTTCCTAAGACACAGGAGATGGTGGGAGCACCAGGATCTTTGAATTTCGGTGGGGTGTTGTGTTAGAGAATAGAACTTACTTGCTCAGTTAGGAAGACCTTTTTAGGCACATGTGTCCTAGATTTTCGCTTTTGGGTACAAAAGTCTTTGAGAAATTTGACATAGGAGGGAACTTGTCGAATAGCATCAAGAAGCGGAAGGTTAATTTTTACTTGTTTGAAAATTTCCATCATCTCCTCTAGTGAAGTTCCTTTCTTGCCAAAGGGAGTGGGTGCATTAAGAGCTTCAGGAAATAGAGCCTTTGGGATGTGAGTTTTGGCCGAAGGTGGACTAACTGAGGAAGAGGAAGGTTTTGGATTTTCATGTGATACATTTCTCTCTTCTTCTTTACCTTCGTTGTTATTTCCCTCCCCAATCTTATTGTCTACTACACGTCCACTCCTTAGGGTAGTCAGAGCATTGGCCTGTTCATGATGAATTGTATTCGGTGGATTTTCTTGAGCCATGTATTGTCCCCTAGGATTACTCACTGGTTGGCTTGAAAGTTTTCCTTCCTCTCGCTTGTTCAGTGCATTAGCTAGTTGCCCCATTTGGGATTCTAGCTTGGCGATAGATTGCGTGTGAGAGTGCACCAATTGTGTAATGGTTTCCAAACCTTGAAGGGAGGTCAACACTTTCTCCTCAAAGGCTGTGTTTCTTTGGGGTGGAGGAGGAGTGTGTTGAAATTGAGTCGAAGGACGGTAGGGATTAACATTCTGGAATGGTTGAAAGTTTTGGGAATAAGGCTGGGAAGTATTGGAAGTCTGCTGCTTCCAAGAGAAATTTGGATGGTTGCGCCACCCGGATTATAAGTGTTAGAATACGGATCATTACCCGGTCGGGATTGTGTTTGGGCAAGCATTTACTTGTTTTTGCACAAATTCAGGAAATTGTGCTGCCGAAGGGCACTCAAAAACAGTATGAGACAGACTAGAACAGAGAGCAACACACTTGTGCTTGATGAAAGTTTGGAAGCTGTTCTTTAGACATTAGTTGGTCCAATTTGCGGAATAATGCATCTACTTTCTCGGATAGACCTATGGACTGGCTAACTTCAATATATGGTTCCTTTTCTTTGAGAACTCGGGGGTGCTTGACGAGCGGAGGAGGCATGGTGGAGGGAATTTTTCATTAAGGTTCTCAAATAATTGCCATGCCTCATGTTCACTTTTAAGCATGAAAGTACCCCCACAAAGGGCATCAACCATTTGAACGGTTTCGTTCAGACAATCCGTCATAAAAAACATTGCACTAATTGCCATTTGGGTATTTGATGATGCGGGCATTTTCCGGAGTAATCTCTAAATTTTTCTCAGGTTTCATGAAATTCTTCTCCGTCAGATTGGGAGAAGCTCGTGATCGCACGCCAAAATTGGTTCGTTCTTCCTATGGGAAAATATTTTTTTTTCAAAAATTCATGTTGCATTTGAGCCCATGAAAGATAAGAATTGGCTTCTAATGAATGGAGCCATTGTTTAGCTCTATCCTTAAGGGAAAAAGGAAACAACCTAAGTTTCAGAGCATCATCAGTGAAGTTCTGAATTTTGACAGTAGTGCAGATCTCAAGGAACTCATCCAAATGTTTGTATGGGTCTTCATTATTGAGTCCATAAAAAGAGGGAAGCATTTGGATGACACTAGACTTAATTTCAAATTGCATTAGCAGCAGTGGTATCAGGTAGTCGGATACAAGATGGAGAGGTATAAATGGAAGGAGTGAAGTACTCCTTTAACAGTTTGGGTTGCTCTTCAGCCATCTCGACAAGTGGTGTGGATCCTATGGTTCTATAGGTCCGGATTCGGCTCGAAGGGTCCTAATAGAACGCTCTATTTCAGGGTCAAAAAGGTACTAATTCAGGAGACCTGGAACGACATCCTAAGATACACTAAGACTCCTTTGATTAGTCCAAATACAGTCAAGCATGCACTAAAAGGAAAAAACACATCAATTCCTTAAGTTCACCCTAAAATCACTAGACAGCTCCTAACTGGTTTGAAGAGGGCACCTAAGCCTCCAATCCGGTCTAATGACTGAGCTGACCAGGTAAGCTCCCAGGTAAGTGGGGGGGTCATGATGCTTTGCAAAGGTCCCACTTAAAAACCACTTGCCTCGAACAGATGAACTGTCTTCCTTAAAGGGACAAAGCTTGCCTAGACATCAACTAAGCCACAGAGCGAAATTGGTGCAACTTTCGGTGATCTTCGTCCTATTGAGCTCGAATGTCCCTAGAGGCCAACGTCTAATTGATTTTAATTAAGGTGAAAGCTATGTGAGAATTGATTCACCTAATTTGGGCAAGAATCTGGTGATGAAATCCAGTTCTTATCTTGTTGGGGTGATTGCCCTTACTATGTGCAGATTAATTGGTGTATGTGTATCAAGCATGCATTCACACTTTTGCTGAATTTAAAATCAAACAATCACCACACAAGGAAATTTAAATAAGAAAGGTTCAGATGTTACCAAGAGGAATTTTTCCAGCAATTTTTAAAGCAAACCTTTTCAGCATTCCTTTGCCAATAGTTCCCTTTTTGATCGCTCCAGATTTTTTCTTCGATTTCTGATCAAATAACACCAAAAAGAAAAATCAAAAATTAGAGGAGAAGGAGATAAGGAAAGTAAAAATAGAAACTATTTTTATTTTTTATTTTATTTTTGAATTTTTTTTTGAATTTTTTTTTTAATAAAAAGAAAAACAACTATTCTACCAATCTCCGGCAACGGCGCCAAAAATTGATAGTCAACTTTAAAGACCACGCAATAGCACGTATCTAGTAGGATAGTGATTACGGGTATCGATCCACAGGGATTGGGGTATAGTTATTTTTTTAAAAATAAAAATATTTAAAATGATGAATTTGTGAAGACTATTAAACTAAGCAATTGAATAAAAAAATGCAATTAAAATGATATCAATTTGGGAGAACCTAGGCAAGGAATTCACCACTAACATCAGAACAAGGGTTATTTATATTTTATTTCGTTCTTGGATTAACATGCAAATTGGCTACAAGCCTAATAAGCATTTAAATAAAAATTCACAAAAGTAATTTGGGCATAATCCATCTTCGGTTGGCATGAAATGTCTACCCTAATCTAAGGTGGCAGCACATCGCATCTTCCCTAAGCATGGACTATCTTATATTTACTTAGTGATTATGAAGAACAGTTGTACGAACATCATACTTAAAATCACAGAAATTAAATATGATTCAAAAGAAGATATCCATTAAAAACAATAAGTTCATACAACCCCAAGAATATAAAATCAAATATAAAACCCTTATCCCTTTGTTAGGGCTGCATCCTGCCCTAGAGAGGAATTTAAGCTTCCATGCAGTGGAGGACAGCAGCGGGCTCCCGTCACGACCAGCTCTTCTTTCTTTCTTCCTCCGGCGACTTCCATTGAAGAACCTCCCTCTTAGCACTTCATTTTTTTATATGGGAAATTGTTGACCCCCTAATGGATTTTGATGAATACAAAACACTAGAGTATAATTCCATTTATTTTAACAATTTAATTGAGAATTTCATGTATTTTATTAAGAATATTGTTAAGAAATGTCTAGGCAAGTTCCCATGATTTTTAAGGACTTATTAAAGAATTTTTGAGATGAAAGAAAAAATTCAAGGACAGCCGAGACGTCTCCGGATTGTCTCAGAGACATCTCTGGCACAAACAGGAAGAACTGGCACGTCTGGAGACGTCCCCGGCACCTGTCGAGTCGTCCCCGCGATAGCGGAGTCGACTCTCTCAGTAGCGAAGTCGACTCTCTCATTGGCGGCAGAAAGGCAGTTTTCAAGAGATATGCGCGAGACGTCCCACCGTACGCGGAGTCGTCCTCGCAAGTAAAAAGCAGACTTCCCGAGTCGTCCCCGAGGTAGCGGAGATGGCTCTCTCAGGATTTTCCAGAGAATGATTTTTTCGGTGTTAAGGCAGCGGAGACGTCCCCTGAAAGAGCGGAGTCGACTCTCTCAGAGAAATCCAGAAGATATGTTTTTCGGAGTTATAACGGCGGAGTCGTCCCCGAAACAGCGGAGTCGTCCCCATGCAAAAAGCGCAGACAAGCCGAGACGTCCCGGTAAAGTGCAGAGACGACTCTCTCAGATAAACAGAAAAACAAGGATTCAAA
>NW_024069670.1:0-33230 GCF_009389715.1 Phoenix dactylifera
TGTCCGCCTGTTGTCATTTGACTTGGGCCGGACATCCCCAAATCTTGAAATAACCAAGACTCAGCTTCTTACCATGTCATATCTCATATAGTGTGGTAGGAACAGACTTAGAGGAAACACTATTCAATATGTAAATAGCTGAAAATAGGGCATCTCTCTAAAGAAACAAGGGTTGATCAGTGAAGCTCATCATGGACCTGACAATATCCAATAGGATCTGATTCCTCCTCTCCGACACTCCGTTAAGCTGAGGTGTACCAGGAGGGATCCATTATGAAACTATACCATTCTCCTTGAGATAATCACGGAACTCTCCACTAAGGTATTCACCTCCTCGATCTGATCGAAGAACCTTAATGAGTTTTTCTGTTTGTTTTTCTACTTCATATCTGAACTCTTTGAACCTTTCAAAAATTTCAGATTTGTGTCTCATACACATATCCATACCGTGAGTAATCATCGGTAAATGAAGTAAAAATTACAACCCCTAGCCTGCACATCGAATGGGCCACACACATAAGTGTGTACTAGGGTAAGTATCGCAGTGGACCTCTCCCATGTCCTAAAAAGGATAATTTGGTCATCTTTCCTTGAAGGCAGAATTCACAAATCGGATATGACTCGAAAGTCAATGAGCTCAGAAGCCCATATTTCTTCAATTTGTTTATTCTGTCTTCTCCTATATGACCAAGCCTGAGGTGCCACAAATACTTTAGATTTATCTCATCTCTAGATCCTTTTGGATCCTATGGTACTCACTGTTTGCTCAGATACATTCACAGGTACATCCAAATGTAAGTGATAGAGACGGTCAATCATAAAACCATATGCATCCAATTTATTTCTCAAACAAATTGAACAATAGTCTTATAAAAATCTTTCTGTGCTAAACAAGATACAGAAATCAAATTTCTGTTTGCAACAGGTAACAGTCCCTAAGTATCCTTTTAATAATGAGCATATCTGGCATACCTTCTGAAGGTCTGTCACCCTTCTTACTCTTTATGCTTTCCATGTATGTAGGACAGTTCCTCTTCCAATGGCCGTCTTATGATGCAATGGAAACACTTTTCCTTGCAATCGGCCTTTTTCTTGGAACTTCCTTACTTGGCCTTTTCTCGGTCTTCTGCCTTTTCACAGGTTTCTTCTTCTTCCAAGTAGACTCTCTCTTGGAAGTAGAAACCAACTCGACAGCGAGAACGATGCCCCTTGAACTCTTCAAGGTCCCTAAGGTAGTTACCAATTTTATTTAACAATTCTATTTTGGTGCATACAATCTTGTTCATATGGTAATTTACTATAAACTGTTCATATGAAGCTAGAAGGGATTGCGGGATCAAATCCGTTTGCAATTCCTTGTGCATGGTCATGCCGAGCTTCTCAAGCTCCTCTAAGTCTTTATCATGGTCAAACCATGATCATGGACAGACTGCCCATCACATCTTGGCCTTGAAGAGCCTCTTGGACACTTCAAAACATGCTGCGTGACTCTGTTCACCATACAACTCTTGTAGTGATATAATATGTCCCTGGCAATCTTCATGTTCTCATGCTGGCATTAAAATTCATTGGACATGGATGCCTTTGTGCAGCACCTAACTTTATTGTCATTGTTCGTCCACTTAGCATGCGTCTTACGCTGATCAGTGATCGGACGGATTGGTAACACGGGATTCCATGGTCTAGCACATACCCTAATTTCTCACAATTCAAAACTATTTTGAAATTTGCTGAGCCAGTCTTTATAATTGGGTTTGGTCAAACGGTTGTTCTATAGGATATGAGTTAAGAGTCTAGAAGCTGAATTTCTAATCCTCAGAGAGTAAAGATTCTAATTAGAATTTTGTACTTGATCTCTATTTATTTTAGGGCCTTTTAAAACAAATATACCTCCCACTATTTTCTCGAATCTCTCACACTCCTCTAGTAGAGAAACGGAAACCTTGCGACTCTAGGTTTCAAGTGGGGTGCTACGGTCCCACCAATTTACATACCACCTCACCTAACAGTTATTGGTGACAAATAAACGATGAGTGTACAACTCTTGTACAATGCTTCTCAAGCAAGTTGTAGCGCTATCGGTCTCTAAGTAATGAAGACCTCACCTAACAGTTATTGGCCCCATTCCTTAGTTAAGTCGGACCCACCGTATAACCGCAGAAGCAAAGCCGTCATTGGGTCCCTCACCTAACAGTTATTGGGCCCAACCCATCTTTACCCCTACAACATCTCATGCCTAATAGAGAGGTCCAGTCCCCCGATGCAACTTGCCCACTGTATCCAGCCGAGACAAATCAACGCCGGAAAGACCTTAGCAGCTCTACTACGGTGGAAGACCTAGACTTAATATTTTCGAGGAGATTTAATTTAGGTCTCTTTCATTTAATTATCTACATCTCATGCAAATAATTATCTACCCGCTATGCATAAACATAAACATAAACATCCAGGCATAATAACAAAAATTAAACTGGTGATGATCATGGATCCAGGATGGGGTCATAGTACAAGCACATGCACGTCAATTGGTTAGATCGTCTTCAACTCTTGACTCGATCTTGAGCACCCTTGGTCCAATTGCGATCAACTCCTTGATCCATCTCCAATCAACCCTTGATCTCGATCCGCGCAAATCGTGCTTGTAGAGGCATGCACCGATCAACCATTGACATGCAAACACATCACAGATTACATCCCAGATAACTTTAAAAATAAATAAAATTAAATAATAGTTACAACCCTTTTTCATGAGACACGCAGGTCTCTAATACATCAATATAAGATGCACGCAGGCATCTGAAAATCTGATTTACATGCATCACATAACATCACAGAACATCTCAGACATTGCAGAACATTTCAGCACAATTAAAGGGTCCATCCATGATCATCACCATACGCATCTCATGCATTAAATAAAATTTACAGATCTGAATATTTAACAGATTATGTCATCTTATGAGTTGCTGATCATGCAAGATATGATTCTAAATATTTTTAATCTCATTAACAAATCAATAGAATCATTAATCTAATCGCATAGAAAATCAGCATGCAGAAAAATCAGCAAGCTGAAAATTCTGCATGCAGAAAAATTCAGCAAGCATAATCTTTAAATTTTCAGATCTATTATGCCTTAATCATTTAATCCTAATCTTAATCTACGCAACCATGGCTCTGATACCACTGTTGGAATCCCTCGCACGCCGCAGAAAATTTCAGAAAAATTCTGCGCGCAGCGGAAGACATGCGCGAGATTCCGTTCATCGCATGAACATATTTTAAAACCGTCGTTCGTAGATAGATTAGGATTAAATACTTTTATATGATTAAGAAGATCAGATCTTCACCTTGTGCGGGTAGATGATCACCGCAATCTGATGATCGTGGTATTTGTTGAAGGTTCGCTTAAAGCCGCACACGCGTCCGGCCTCTACAGGTATCCACACGAGGAGAGGACCGATGAAGCCTTTGAATCTCCCCGGGGTGCTAGCTCCCTTGCAGAGAAGACTTTGGATGGATGAATCTCTTTCTTCTTGCAGCAAACAACTCCTTGATTGCTCTCCCTTGAACAAGAAGGATTGGAGAAAGAAAAATGAAAAGGGAGCAACAAGTTGCAGCCTTTTTATTTTGGTGGAAGAAGGAAGGGAGAAAGGAGAGCCAACGCCTCCTCCCTTTTTTTTTTTTTTTTTGTTGGCGGCTGAAACCCTCAGAAAGGAGGGTGCTGTTCACGGCTCAAAGGAAGAGGAGAGAATCCCACGTTTTTCCAAAGGAGGGGTTGTGCAAGGGGCCCGCATGCCCTCCTTTTGAAATCTCTAAGCGTGAGCTCCTAACTTTTAGGAGCTCATGTTTATCCTTTTTTTTTTTTTCTTTGCATTGCGGCTGAAAAAACCCAAAAGAGGGAGAGGGGTTCACGGCACCAAAAAGAAAAAAAAAACTCTTAAGGTGGCAGCCCCTATCCTTCTTTAATTTGGGTGTGGAGCTCCTAAAATTTAGGAGCTCCAACCTTATCCTAACGCTCCTGATCGATGGATCATCACGAGGACGGTGATCGATCCGATAAGATCAGTGCACACATTACTTTCCCTATGGATGGACGAGACTCGAGTCCACGGTGTGGAGACACTGAAGTAATAGTGCAGGTGCTTGTTAGAGAATAAGGGGTACTGAGCGTGTGTTGGGAATTGTGTCCCAAAGCCAATTTTTATTGTACAGAATAATGTATATGTTTTATTTAATGAATAATAAATCTATTCTGGCATTCTTTTCATCACAAAGTGTTGCATCTTCAAAATTAGAAACTCCTGTGTATTGTGATGAAGTCCTTAGGACTAATTTAGTGGATAAAGGAGGGTTTATCATTTAGTCCTTAAATTGGTTCGCGGACCCGATTGACAAGCTATTAATTGGACAATAGCTATGTCAAGTATAGGTCGTTGTATGCTATTTAGTTGGTTGTCCTCTTAACCAAGGAGTGTGGAGATACTGGTATGGCCATATAGGTGAGATGTAGGAGTACATCATCGCTGAACAGTGACTCACCTGTTGAGCACTCCACTGTCAGGAGTTAGCTCACAAAGCATATGGGCATAAGTATCCCTTAGACCTGAGACTATCACGGTGACTTGCAAGCAACTCACTGTACTTTGGGCACTGAACGATCTGAATTTCTAATTCAGATATTGAAAAGTTGCTGGGTGCAGTCAAGTACTCGCGAAGTCTGTGTATGAGTCAAGAAGGGATTGACCGCTCCATATTATAGGAGTTGATGTTTCACTGTGTTTCAATTTAGTAAAACCTTGGCCAGGGTAAACCAAGTGATTGGTCACTTGAATTTAATTAATACAATATGGATGACCGGACCAAAGTGTGACAGTTCACTTTAGGGTCATCTTGAGCATCGTTGGTCAAAAAGATGAATTATGCGGTAACCATATGAATGGGTTCTGAATGTTGCTTTGCATATTTGACCTATCCGGACGTCAGGTATCATTGCTAGATGGTCACCTCGATTAGTGCATGAAGTGGTTCATGTACTATCGGCTTAGTGTTCGAACCTATCGGAGTCACGCACATAAGTCAAGTTAAGTAGGAAGGACTTGATCCAATTTTAATTGAGAATTACATTGTGGGTCATGTGAGATTTGGTTTTGTCTATGTTCAGCTAGGACTGAACATGAGGTACATACTAAATTTTATGGATGTGTATTTGATTATGTCTGTATTCTGGCGTAATCAAGTTTCAATTAATGTAATTGAAATTGATTTGGGCTCATTTGTTGAGTATGGTTTTTGAATTGGATTCAAATAAATGTAATTGGGCTTTATGATGATTTATTCCATATTTATTCTAGTCATGTGTGACTCGGATTGATCTGAAAATTGAACTAATTGGAGTTCACATGAATTAGATTCATGTGGAATTTTTTCGGATCCAAAATCTTTCAAATTGGTCTTCAATTTGGTTTAGAACCAATAATGGACCCAAGCCCATTTTAATTCAGCCCATTTGAATTAACCCGTTTAAGAAAGTCAATTTGAATTGGGAATTTACTTAGATGCCCTCCTGAATTAATTGACTCGTTTCTGTGTTTCTCTTCGGTCCACATAAGCCTGTGAACCACTTTTTCTGCTGAAACATTCTCCCGTGAACCACGTTTTTTCCCTTCTTCCGAACACATAAATTGACCGCTTGATCTTCCTCATCCTGCAACCATTTGAAGATCGAAGAGACGTGTCTCTTCGGTTTTCAAAACACTTTAATGTAGTGCTGATTTAAATGAAATCAAACGGTTCAAAAAATTCAATAAAATCATGAAACATTTGGCGTTCACTCTTCCCTTTTGGCGTTTTCTCTTTCCTGATTCAGCCTTGTCTTTGGCCTATAAATAGGCTAGCTTTCTCTTCATTCATAGCTAGAAATTTTATTTGGGGAGAGGGGAGATTCATGATCTTTTGAGTAGCCTGTAAAGAGAGAAAAGGAAACGGGAAGAAAGAGGAAAAGAAAGAAAAAAAAAAGGGAAGAAGAATTTTTGAAATTCTTTTCTTCCAGGGGTTTATTTGCAAAAGGGTTTTTGCACTATACAGACATCATCCTACCTTCCTGCATTTCTTGGCGTGCGTGTGAAGTAGAGGGTCCGTACATCCGGGCCTCGCATAGCACCAGATCCACAGTACCAGATCCGCACCAGATCCAGTTCCAGATCCAGTTCCCGATCCAGTACCAGATCTAGCATCGGATCCAGTATCTGATCCAGCACTTGGCCCTGTACCAGATTCTGTTCCATAGTACCTCGACCATCTTCCACTGCGGGGATCGAGGTATGGTAAATATAATATAGTTATGTTATTTATTTATACCTATTATAAATAAATAGATAAAATTTTAAAACTGATTTTCTGACCTGGCATCTATTTTTATCGGATTTTGCGGGATATTTTTCCTTCAATTGGTATCAGAGCCAGGTTGGCCGATGGAATTGGCCTATAATATCTAGAATTATGCATGATTTAATTTTAAATTTAGATTAGATCTAGATTTATTGATAAAATATCAATCTTGTGCTGAATTATAAGGTGTCCTGCTATAAGGTTAACCCCCTTATAGTGAAAAGGTTGTCCTAGCACAAAATTGAGATTAATTTGTATCATAAAATAAATAGTTTATTTTTGTGAAATTATGCATAATTGATGTTATGAAATTTTAGTTTTAAATTTATTATGACCACAAAGTTTAAATATAAATTGTTTATATTTGGAATAAATTGACACCTTGAATCCATGATCATAATACATTTAATAAAGAATTAAATGTTGAATTTAAAATTTAAAATTTGAATTTGTTGCCCAAGGTGACAAGCCAAGAGGGGGGGGGGTGAATTGGTTTCTTTTGAATTTTAACTATCTTACTTGTGTTAAATGATGAGTTAGTGAACTTAAACAAATCACAATGCAAACAACAAGAAGTATAGTGGTTCGGTGCTCTCCTTAGCACCTACGTCCACTCCCCAAGCGACCCCTTGGGAATTCACTATAATCCTGCGGATTACAGTTGGATTGTTTTTCGGGCTCACAATCCAAAAACCTTTACACTTTGGTTTTCCGGGTTCACCAAAAACCTATGTTGGTTTACGGGCTCACCAACGAACCTTTCCAATTGGTTTTCCGGGTTTACCAATCAACCTATTCCGTTGGTTTTGCGGGCTAACCAACCAACCTTTACAAGTATTTTAACAAGCAAAAGAAGAAGATTTAAACTCCTAGATGAGCAAATAAAACAATGTAATCAACAAAGAAGAGTTTAGAAAGTATTTATCGCTTGTAGTGACTTCTCTCTTCTTTGTCAAGGATGCTTCACTCTTCAAAGGAGGATGGAGCTCTCGATGACTCTTTAAATCTGCTCAACCCCTTTCTTTGATTCTTAAATGAAGCACTTGGATGAAGAAGATTAGGGCACTTTGTCTTTCTTGTGTATTCTTTGATATTCTTTGGAAAGGATGTCCTATCTGATGAATAGTGCCCCTTTAAATAGTTTCCTACCTCCATTGGACAAGCCCCAATGGTTAGAATTCAAAAACTAGCCGTTACTCACTTTTTGGAAGGACAAAAAGTACATCTGCAGAATTAGCCGTTATGCTTCTGCCCGTGTTTGGGTCGGCTCAACCTGTCCTTGGGTCGACCCAACTTTCACTTGGATCGACTCAAACATTCCTTGGGTCGACCCTCTCAGAATCCACAGAAACTTGAAATTCAGCCTTCCTTCACTTGGGTCGCCCAACCTTCTTTGGGGTCGACTCAAGGTTCAGTTGGGTCGACTCAAACTTCTTCTTGGGTCGACCCTAACAGGGTTTCCAGAGAACCTTTCTGTCTTCTGTTCTGTCTTGCCTTTGGGTCGACCCTCTCAGGGTTTGGGTCGACTCAAGCTTGGGTCGACTCAACTATATCTTGGGTCGACCCTCTCAGGGTTTGGGTCGACTCAAGCTTGGGTCGACTCAACTATATCTTGATGATTCTCAGTAAATCCAGAGAATCATTTTCTGCCTTTTGTTTGAGGATCTTGATGTTTGGGTCGACTCATGCTTTCCTTGGGTCGACCCAACTTACTGTTCATTTGTGCCATATTTGCAGAAGTGTGCCAAATGCCTTCTTGATGTGCCGGGGTCGACCCAATCATCCTTTGGGTCGACTCAATCCACACTTAGCTGCATCTCAAGGTTAGATTCATTCAAATAAACAATGAAATGTATTTATATCAATTTATCCAAATATACTGAGAGTAATAGACTTATAAATGAAGTATCGATTTAACTTATACCATACTCTAGATAATTGCTTGTTAATCATCAAAATAACACTATCATCCTCAATCTCCCCCTTTTTGATGATTACAAAATAAAGAGTATGAACCTTTTGATACTTATTTTAAAATCAGTTTTTGAAAGGGCTTAACTTGTTGAATTTCAGCTTTTCATATATAAGAGTGAAGTCTCCCCCTATATCATTCAAGTGTTGCCAATTTGACCTTTTTGAATTGCTCCCCCTTTCATTTATAATTCATTAAAGATGAAACTCCAAAAATTTGTGATAAAACATGAGTTTCAGGTTATGTATCGAGGTGTGAAAGGTGCGTGCCAAATTCTGAAATTCTATGTGCCAAATTCTGAAATTTGATAGAAATTTTTGACTTGATCATTTTCATTGTTGCAAATTGCTCCCCCTTGGATGCATATGCTTTCTTATATGATTTTCAAGTTGTTTTACAAGTTATTTCGTTATTTCTCCTTCTTTCTTTACTTCTCTTATCACTCTGTCTTTACTTACAAGTTATTTCGTTATTTCTCCTTCTTTCTTTACTTCTCTTATCACTCTGTCTTTACTTACAAGTTATTTCGTTATTTCTCCTTCTTTCTTTACTTCTCTTATCACTCTGTCTTTACTTCTCCCCCTATTACATTACTCTTTCTTTACTTCTCCCCCTTTTTGTTATCATCAAATAGATGCATGGGAAAAGACACAATAAATAACAAACATTCAAACTTCATTGATCAAAATAGGAACATTTTAATACATTCATTGATCAAAATAGGAACATTTTAGTACATTCATGCCCAAAAACAAAAACAGATACAATGTTCCTTAATCAAAGTTTAAAGATACATGATAAAAGCAAGATACATATGAGAACTAGATATCTAGCCTAGGCTCTAAACAGAAATGCTAATATCAGCCTAGGGAGTATCTAATGGCTGGGATCTAGTCCTCATCCTCCTAGTGTACGTGGCGAGGGGAGGTCGAGCCTGGTGAGACTGTGTCTGGCGTGGAGCACGACGAGCTGGATGACTCTGTGCCGATATCTCTGACTCAGCAGCCTGTGGCACAGAAGGTCCATGGGTCTCTCTCTCTCTCCGGAGTGCTCCTACCTGCTGCCTCAGATCACTGATCTCCGCAGTCATGATGTCCAGTCGGCTCGTCAGCCCATCAGTGACAGTCCTTGCCTGAGCTGACATAATATCCAATCTGCTCGTCAGCTCGTCAGTGATGGTCCTGGCCTGAGCTGTCATAATCTCAGTCATCCTACTCCAGAACTCATCTGTATCTCTCGGAGGAGCAGATGACGATGGTCCAGCCTCGGAAGGTACAGTAGGATGATCCATATGCTCCTCATCCTCAGGGATAGGGTCTCCAATATCTGGTGCATCATCCTCTGCCTCACCCTCTGGTGCCTCACCCTGAATCTCTGCTCCAGTATGAATCCACTGCCCGTTCATTTTCTCATAACCCATATGTATAAGTGTCCGTGCAGTGTATGTGTCAGTATGAAGCAGATGCCTGGATACCTCCCCCTCGACAGATATGCCGTGCTGTCGAAAAACCAAAGTGAGTATCATACCATAAGGTAGGGATACTCTGGAGTTGCAGATCACTTTCCTCATCTGCTTCAGTATCATGGCAGGGAGATTCAGGGGACTACCCTGAATAATATACTCCATCACTACTAAATCTCGCTCTGTGATGCGATCGAATCTTCCGCTCTTTGGAAACAAAATTCTATTTATGATACTAAGCAATAATCTCATTTCAGCAGATAAAGAGCTTGCTATTACCTTTTCTGAGAAGTCAAACCCCTCATTTTCCATAATCAACTGCAGAGCTCTCATCTTGTTTTCAGGTTTTTCCGGAGTGGCTCCTTCGCAGGGTAGATGAAGTAGCTCACTCAAACTTTCCTCGGAAACTCGAACCCTCACTCCTCGAACTTCCGAAACGAGCCCTCCCATTCCAGTTTTAAGGAAGGCATAGAACTCCCGAACTAATCCGGGGTAGATCATCACATCTAGGGAGCAAAGATACTCCCAATCTTGCCTTTGGATCCATTCCCTCAACCTAAATCCTTCTTGATCAAAGAACTCGGAATGGATCCTTCTCCCCGTTGTAACCGGTTTCCCCGCAAATCTTGCAAGTATAACTGAGGGAGAAGGAGGAGGAGGTGGCTCCGCACATGCCTCACGTTGTGGAGACACTGTAGATGGCTCCGTAGGTTGCCTTTCCTCACGTTGGATCCGTGAGACTCTTCCGGATCTTTTGGCTACGGCTCTTTTGGGTCCCATTACTTCAAGATCTTAAGGTAATCTACTGTTTGGAGGATTTTGGAGGAGTTTGGAGAGTGGGGAATAGAGTATTCAGAAGAGGACAAGGGCAAACAGTGCCCTAATAGAGCTCTCGGGTCCTCCTTTTTAACAGTGGGGTCCCGACGTTGGGTCGACTCAAGAAATTTCTTGGGTCGACTCAACGTTGGGTTGACCCTATTCTAGGTTGGGTCGACCCAAGTGCAGAATTTTCCTTTTCTCTTCCTTTTTGCTTCTAAAAATTTTTCTTGCTTCCAATCCTTATAAATTCTTTCTGGGACAATGATACATGAGTAAGGAATCTATAGATAACAAGTTTGACTCATGTTTCATGGGTTTTTAGAAATTGAAGGAATGTATCATGAGACTACTTGCTCCCTTTTATATTTCTTCAACAAAAAGGATCACATATGCCTAATTCCCTCCTTAGCGTGCAGAATCTATCTTCACTCAAGGGTTTTGTAAATATGTCGGCTAATTGTTTTTCAGTGCATATATGTTCAATATATATGTTTCCATTTTGCACATGATCCCTAATAAAATGATACCTTATTTCTATGTGTTTGGCTTTAGAATGCTGAACTGGATTTTTACTAAGATTGATGTCACTAGTATTATCACACTTAATAGGAATATTATCTAGCTTAACTCCATAGTCCTCTAGTTGTTGCTTAAGCCATAGTACTTGAGCACAACAACTTCCAGCAGCTATATATTCAGCTTCAGCTGTGGACAGTGCCACTGAATTCTGCTTTTTGCTAAACCATGATACTAAGTTATTTTCTAAGAATTGACATGTGCCACTTGTGCTCTTCCTATCTAATTTGCATCCGGCAAAATCAGCATCTGAATATGCAAGCAAATCTAGACAGGAGTCTCTTGAGTACCATAATCCTATATTGGTAGTTCCTCTTAAATATCTAAGGATTCTTTTAACAGCACTTAAATGTGACTTCTTAGGATCCGATTGGTATCTAGCACATATTCCTACACTAAATACGATGTCGGGTCTACTAGCAGTAAGGTAGAGCAAGGATCCAATTAGTCCTCTATAGAGCTTAATATCAATACTCTTTCCTTTTTCATCTTTGTCTAGCTTACTAGTAGGATTCATTGGAGTGCCTATTTCCTTATGATTTTCATTCCCAAACTTCTTTAGTATTTCCTTTGTATACTTAGTTTGATGAATGAAAATGCCTTCCTTACTTTGTTTGATTTGTAATCCTAGAAAGAAGCTTAGTTCTCCCATCAAACTCATTTCGAATTCTCCATGCATTAAATCAGCAAATTCTTTGCAAAGAGTATCATTTGTGGCACCAAAGATTATGTCTGTTGCCCAAGGTGACAACCCAAGAGGGGAGGGGGGGTGAATTGGGTCTTTTAAAAACTTTTCAACTACTTCTAATCTTTTAGAGTTAATTAGGCTAAGTTGTATGGATGCTTAGTGGAATTTAAACTTAGCAAGAGTATGATTCTAATCTAATCAACTATTAAGTAGCGGACTCAATAAAAGATTAGTCTAAGTTTGCCCAAGTATGCAATTCAATTGAATGAGACTTGATTAAGTAAATTGAATATGCTTGCAACTAAAGGATGCACGGAGAAGAGTTAAGCACGCATAGTATCTAAGTAAGTAAGTGAGTGAGGAAGTCAGACAACAAAGAGCATCACAAATACAACAAAAGTATAGTGGTTCGGTGCATTCCAGCACCTACATCCACTCCCCAAGACCTCTTGGGAATTTCACTATAATCCCTCAGATTACAGCCAGTTGTTTTACAAGCTCACAACCCAACTTGTTGTTTTGCGAGATCACAACGAACTCGGTCGGTTTTCACAGGCTCACCGACTAGAACCAACCGATTGTTTTCACGGGCTCACAATCCAACCCAGTTGGTTTTTCCAAAGGCTCACCAACCACAACCTTACAACGATTGTTTTCCGGGTTCACAATCAACCCAGTTGGTTTTCCCAAAGGCTCACCAACCACAACCTTACAACGTTGGTTTTCCCTTTGGCTCACCAACAAACCTTAACCCCTTGATTCAATCCCTTGATTGAATCAAGTTACAAGATATTAGAACAAGAGTTTAAATCAAATACAAGCTTCTCATATAAGCAAATATAGCAAATATAAATAAGTAAAGTAAAGAGAAGAAGCCTTCAAACTAGTTTGTAGATGGAGGAACTCGGCTTCTTCTTCCCTTAACTCTCTTCTGATTTTGCACGAAGTAGAGGATCACCGAGGCAGCACACGGATGGAGAGGAAGCTTTGGGATTCACTTGGATGCTCTTCTTCTCTCTATTTTACTTTGAATGGCCCTTTTGTGCTTATGGGAGATTTCCCTTGTAATCTCTTTGAAATCTCTTTTCTAAATGTTCTCTCCCACTTCCATACCTTCTTCCCTAGCTCTCCCCTTGATTTTATAGCTTTAGAGGGAGTGAGAACAAAAATCTAGCCGTTAGAGACAAAAATAGAGCCGTTAGAATCAAGAAAAAACTAGCCGTTATGCCTCCCAGCGTGCTGGAGTCGACTCGGCTGAAGTAGGAGTCGACTCGGCTGAAACAGGAATCACTTGTGAATAGTAGTCTGTCGGCACTGTAGCTGGGAGTCGGCTCCGCACTGTAGCACTGAAGTTGGAGTCGACTCGAGATCACTGTAGCGCTGAAAATCAACTTTCTGTTTTTTTTGTTTGTTCTCAGTCGGAGTCGACTCGTAGAGTATCGGAGTCGACTCGAGCACTGTTTCTTGAAACTCTAGAGTGCCAGAGTCGACTCTAAACTTTCCGGAGTCGACTCGAGGACTATTCTTTTGAATCTTTCTTTGAATTTGCTCCTTCAACTTGAATCCTTTGAACTTGAAACTTGGGCCAATGAAGTGAAGCTTTCTTCCAACTTTTTTGAGAGCTTTTGAGGCCTTCTTGTATTTTTTCCAACTTGCTATGTTCCTTGCAAAATAAATTATCTTTCTTCTTGCAACACAAACATTAGTAATTATACTTTAAGGTTTTGTGATCATCAAAATCAATCTTTAACTCAATCTTTGGGTCATCAGTCTTCCACTTTTTGATGATGACAAAACTTGGAGTATGTGCAATATAAAATATATTGTGTTCTAGAACTAATGCATAGCTAAGTTTCATGAAGTAGAAAACATATATATTCAAAACATACTTCATGATAATGCTTTAGATTTAATCAGCTTAACACAATCAACATATTTCAATTTAAGCTGATTTGTATTCAATTCAAAACATAAAGCATTATGAGCATATAATCAGATATTTCTCCCCCTTTTTGACAACATCAAAAGGTTGTAATATAATGAAACATTAAGCACAAAGATAAGAATACTCAAATATGTCTTTTTCTTTTTGTACTCTGATTTGCATGTCAAATTATTACAAGAATATAAATCATATAACTCAAGGCAATAATGTTAGAAAAAGATTAATGAGCATAGATCAGAGCCAATTATAATGAGAACACATCGAATGTGGTTCCAAAGATAGTTTTCAAATCAAGTGTAGGTGGAAACTTTCTTAAGTTAATTCAAGAAGTACCACAAATAATATTCAAGGAAAGCACGAATGGAAATCTAACATCTCTTCAATAATAAGTATGAAAACTTGTTCATTTAAGATCTTTTGTCCAATATATTAAGTATGATTGCAAAGTTCTTTTATGGTGTAAAAATATTGTGGCATAAATACCAAAATATAAATTCATGCAATTTATGATATATCTTAGAGTATACATAAAGTTCAAAGCTTTGAAGGTTCTTTTAAAGCTCTTTTAAAGACTTTATTCTTTTATTCCTTAAAAAATAAGCACAATTTGATACATAAAAATATGAATTGGCACAAAATTGAAGTTCTAAAGAGCAAGCCAATTAGGACTCATTAGTGAATTCCAAAATAGATTTTCTGAGAGATACTCAAGAAAATTCAACACATTATTCTCCCCCTTTTTCATTAAGTTAGAGGCTCTTAAGATCAACTGTTTGACTTGCAATTTGGTTCATGATTTATGCATAAAATATATTAACCAAATAACAAGCCTCAAGGTGTATCATAAAGATTTTCAGATTTAAATTTCAGATGATACATATTGGAGAGTATTAGGATCACTTTTCATTTAGTATTCTGTCTCTCTCCTTTAGTTATAGATTTATGCGATTAAGTTCCATAAGATCTCTCCTTCTGAAATTTTCTTTCTTCCCCTTAATTGATCATTCCATTTAAGAAACCCATGTATATCTTGAAAAATCATCTACTATAACTAGTCCATACTTCTTCCCTCCTAGACTCGCAGTTCTAGTGGGTCCAAATAGATCCATATGTATGAGTTCGAAAGGCCTAGTTGTTGATACTATATTCTTTGATTTGAAGGATGATTTTGTTTGTTTTCCTAATGAGCATGGTCCACAAATTTTGTCCTTTTCAAAGATCAATTTTGGCACATCTTTTATTAATTCCTTCTTGACTAGTTTTGATATTAATTCCATACTAGCATGTCCTAGTCTACGATGCCAAAGCCAACTTGTTGTTGGGAACCCGCCCATGCCGCTGATATTTCAAAACAAAAATCAGATGGCAGCGGAAGGGGCATGCGCGGGATCGACGTTCATCGCATGAACGTCGTTTGATAACCGTTCGTAGATAGGTAAGGATTAAAAACCTTTTATAACTTTAAGAAGATCAGATCTTCACCTTGTGCGGGTAGATGATCACCGCAAATCTGAGTTTGTGGTTTTAGGAAGAGGGTTCGCTTGAAGCCGTTCAAGTGTCTGGCCTCTACAGGTATCCACACGAAGTAGAGATCCGATCAAAGCTCTCTCGTCTTTCCGGGGTGCTAGCTCCCTTGCAAAGACTTCTTTTGATGGTTGATCTCCTCTCTTTCTTTCAACTCTTGAATGTACTTGAGAGGAGGAAGAAGAAGGATGAAGAAGAGGAAGAAGAAGAATCCCCACGTAGCCTTCTTTTCTTCCTTGCGTTGGATGAAGGAAGGGAAGGGGAGGAGGCCGCCAACACTTGGAGTTGTTCTTCCTTTGCTTGCAGCCGAACCAAGGGAGGAGAGAGGGTGATGACGGCTGAAGAGAGGAGAGGAAGCACCTTAGGGTGTCAGCCCATGATCCCTCCCCTTTTTATAGCCATCTAGGGCTCCTACAATTTAGGAGCCCTAGACTAGATTCTTTAAGAGGGGGCGCCGGCCCCCTTTCTCTCTTCATCCCGCACCAATCAAGAGGAGAGGGGCTCATGCCCCTCTCACTTGGTTAACCTAATCCTCTTCCAATGAGGATTGGGTGCCCTTCTCATGGTTTAGTCCTAATCTAATTAGGATTAACCAAATCATGAATCAATCGGGTTCAATCTATGCTAGTCCTAATCCAATTAGAACTTGAATGAACCATGACTCAATTGAACTCTTCAATCCTATTCCAATTAGAAGTCATGTTGATTCATTAGATTAATAATTAATTAGGACTTAAGGAATCCTAATCCAATTAGGATTTGTTTAATTCTAGTCCTAATCCAATTAGAATTTTAATTTGATTCGGAGTCCTAATCCGATTAGGACTCTAGGAATCCTACTCCAAGTAGGAATCCAAACTTAATTCAAAACTCCTAATCTAATTAGGATTATAGGAATCCTATTTCAAGTAGGAATCCCAGTCCTACTCCAACTAGGATTCCCAGTCCTAATCTAATTAGGACTCTAGGAATCCTACTCAAAGTAGGATTTGTGTTTAAGTCCAATTAATCAATTCCCTTTGTTCCTTCTTCAACTGAATATCAATCGAATTGATTACTAGTGATTCCTAATCACGATTCAACCATCGGATCGGTCAATACTTCTAGTGTGTGTGACCTCATAGGTTCTACTCTGACTGGTAGTGAGATATATTATGATCTCTATCACAATATCATTGAAAAACTCCTTTCAATGGATTGGAACAATTCCAACTCTACTCTTTAGGGTTTATCGATCATCGAGATAATCCCTGTGAGTCCCACCATCCACCAGTGACACCTAGCAGCATGTAGTGGCTACCCAGTAGAATAGAATGATGAACCTCTAGGTGCAGTTATCGTGTGATACAGTCCTACTATCGTGGATCCCTACAGGACGGAGGTCATGGACAACTCGTCAAACCCCATCGTCTGTCATATGTGAAGATTTATTCGACTTAAGTTCGAGAGTGGAAAACTCTTTCTCCACTGTGCATACTGCCCCGGCCGAGGTCTTACGAACTCAGTCTTATAAATCACATAGGATCTCTCCTTATCTATCAAGGTCGATAAATTCCTTATAGGTGCATACCCTACTCCTACAGTGAACTTACTGCAGCCAATCTACACTGCATGGACCCATATGGCTACAGACCATGTATGTGTGCAGTCAAACTACAATAACCTCACTGTGAGTAGCCGAAGCACTGCAGGTCAAAGGACCAGTCACACTACTGCAACATCAAGCAAGTCACTGACGAGTGGATAGACATCCAAGTGACTTCTTGTATTGGTCACGCTCAGTACCCTTGTTCTTAACAAGCACCTGCACTATTACTTTAGTGTCGCCACACTGTGGACTCGAGTCTCGTCCATCCATAAGAAAAATAATCTGTGCACTGATCTCATCGGATCGATCACCATTCTCGTGATGATTCATCGATCAGGAGCGTTCAGAAATTAATCACTAATGATACATGGCTCAAATTCTCAACTCTTGAGAATATGCATCATCATCTTATTAATTCCTTGGACGATTCATAGACACAATAATAATATGAATGAAAAAGATGCCTTTTATTTATTCAATAATAATAAAGTCAAGTACAAATTATGTCCTAGAATTAATAATGTGTCAGCCAAAATTGGCTTCTAGGGCATACATCTAACAATCTCCCACTTGCACTAAAGCCAATCAGTCATATATCTTAGTCCCATCTTCTCAAGGTGGGCTTCAGTCTTTTGCTGACTTAGCTGTTTAGTGAACGGGTCTGCCACGTTATCCGCGGAGTCTACTCTCTGCACTTCGACATACTTCTTCTCAACATAGTCGCGTATGAGATGGAAGCGCCGCTCTATATGCTTGGACTTCTGATGAGACCTTGGCTCCTTAGCAAGGGCTATGGCGCCATTATTATCGCAGTAGAGTGTTATGGCATCTGATGACATTACATCCAATTCCGCAATGAATTTCTTGAACCAGAAGTCTTCCTTAGCAGCTTCGGAGGCGGCGATGTATTCAGCTTCCATAGTAGAATCAGCAATGATCGATTGTTTGGAACTCTTCTAATTTACCGTACCACCATTGCACAAGAACACATATCCAGATGTTGACTTCCTATTATCGACATCAGTCATGAAGTCTGAATCTGTGTATCCTTCTATCTTCAACTCTGATGATCCTCCAAAAACCAAGAATAAATCTTTAGTTCTTCTCAAGTACTTAAGAATATTCTTCACAGCTGTCCAGTGTTATTCACCTGATTTGACTGATATCTGCTTGTGACACTCACAGCAAGAGCTATATCAGGTCGTGTACATAGCATGGCATACATGAGGCTCCCTATTGCTGATGCATAGGGAATCTTGCTCATGCGTTGAATCTCTTCAGATGTGTTGGGGCACATCTTCTTGGAGAGATGAATTCCATGCCTAAGGGGTAAAAGACCCCTTTTGGAGTTGTCCATGCTGAACCTTTTCAGCACTTCCTCTATATACATTTTCTGTGATAGGCCAAGCATCCTTTTAGATCTATCTCTATAGACCTTTATTCCCAAAATATAGGATGCTTCCCCAAGGTCTTTCATGGAGAACTCTTTTGACAACCAGACCTTGACCGAGGTTAGCATGGGAATATCATTCTCTATCAGGAGGATGTCGTCCACGTACAGTACGAGAAATACGACAGCTCTCCCACTAACCTTTTTGTAAAGACACGGTTCCTCTTCGTTTTTGATGAAATCAAACGTTTTGATTGCGTCATCGAAACGAGTGTTCCAACTCCGTGATGCTTGCTTTAGTCCATAGATGGACCTTTGCAGCTTGCAGACCTTGTGATCTCCATCACTGGAAGTGAAACCCAAAGGTTGTTCCATGTAGATATCTTCATCAAGATGTCCATTTAGGAAAGCAGTTTTCACATCCATCTGCCAGATTTCATAATCATGAAATGCTGCAATGGCAAGCAATGTTCGGATGGATTTCAGCATGGCTACAGGTGAAAAGGTCTCCTGATAGTCAATGTCTTCGCGCTGACTATACCCTTTCGCCACAAGCCTTGCCTTATAGGTCTCTACCTCTCCATCTGAACCTATTTTTCTTTTGTAGATTTATTTGCATCCAATAGGTACAATACCTTCTGGTGGGTCTACTAAGGTCCAGACTTGGTTGGAATGCATGGAGTCTAACTCTGACTTCATGGCTTCCAGCCATTTCTCGGAATCGACATCAGATATCGCCTCATCGTAGGTTTTGGGATCTTGTGTATGATCCCTATCTCCCACTAGGAACATTTTCTCAGTATCTTCTTCTAGTATACCTAAGTATCTATCGGGAGGATGGGAGACCCTACTAGATCTACGAGGTGGTCGAGGGACATCGTGTGCTGGCTCTTTATGAATGGGTTTGATAGGATCCATGACTTGTTGCTTTTCAGAGACTTTCTCTTCAAGCTCAATTTTCCTTCCACTGCCTCTATCAAGGATAAACTGGTTTTCCAAGAAGATGGCATGACGGCTCACAAACACATTGTGATCCTCTGAGACGTAAAAACTGTATCCTAATGACTCTTTAGGATATCCTATAAAACGAGCACTTATGGTCCTAGCCTCTAGTTTGTCCGCCTGTAGTCTTTTGACGTGGGCCGGACATCCCCAAATCTTGAGATGACCAAGACTTGGTTTCTTACCATGCCATATCTCATATGGTGTGGTAGGAATGGATTTAGAGAAAACTCTATTCAGTAGATATACTGCGGTAAGTAAGGCATCTCCCCAAAGAAACATAGGTAAATCAGTGAAGCTTATCATGGACCTGACCATATCCAATAGGGTCCGATTCCTTCTCTCTGACACCCCGTTGAGTTGAGGTGTACCCGGAGGTGTCCACTGTGAGACTATGCCGTTTTCCTTGAGATAGTCCCGAAATTCCCCACTAAGGTATTCTCCTCCTCGATCTGATCGAAGAGCCTTAAGAGGTTTTCCAGTTTGTTTTTCTACTTCATTCTTGAACTCTTTGAACTTTTCAAAAGATTCAGATTTGTGTCTCATAAGATACACATACCCATACCGTGAATAATCATCGGTAAAGGTAATGAAGTACGAATAACGTCCCCTGGCTAGCACATCGAATGGGCCACATACATCTGTATGTACTAGGATAAGTATTTCAGTGGTCCTCTCCCCATGTCCTACAAAGGGCAATCTAGCTATTTTTCCTTAAAGACAGGACTCGCAAACTGGATATGACTCGGAAGTCAATGAGCCGAGAAGCCCATCTTTATCCATTTTGTTCATTCTATCCTCTCCAATATGGCCAAGCCTGAGGTGCCACAAATATTTTTGGTTTATCTCATCCCTGGATCTTTTGGATCCTTTGGCATTCACTACTTGCTCAGACACATTTATAGATACATCCATATGCAAATGATAGAGACTGTCAATCATAAAACCACGTGCGACTATTTTATTTCTGAAATAAATAGAACAGCAGTCTTTGTCAAATATAAAAACATGACTTTCCTGTGCTAGACATGAAACAGAAATCAAATTTCTGCTAGCAGCAGGTACATAATAGCAGTCTCTAAGTAATAAACTAAAATCAGACGGTAGTCGCAGATGATAGGTGCCGACAGCCACAACAGCAACTTTTGCCCCGTTGCCAACCCGAAGGGTTACCGCACCTTTCGCCAGCCTTCTACTTTCCTTTAGACCCTGCATGGTAGTGCACAGATGAGCACTAGAACCAGAATCTATAACCCAACTAGAAGTAGAAGAAACCGTTAGATTAGTTTCAATTATAAGCAAGTCTATACCTTCTGAAGGTGTGTCAGTCTTCTTGTTCTTTAGGCTCTCGAGGTATGAAGGACAGTTCCTCTTCCAGTGGCCGTCGACATTGCAGTGGAAACATTTTCCTTTGTCATTGGCCTTTTTCTTTTGAACTTCCTTCTTTGGCTTCTTGTCTTTCTTTTGCTTCTTAGCAAGCTTCTTTTTCCTCCAAGTGGACTTTCTCTTGGAACCAGAAGTCAACTCAGCAGCAAGGACATTACCCCTTGAACCTTTCAAGGCTCCCTCAGCAGTTACCAACATATTTATCAGTTCAGTCTTAGTGCATTCAATCTTATTCATGTGGTAGTTTACTATAAACTGACCAAATGAATCAGGAAGGGATTGAAGGATCAGATCAACTTGCAATTCCTTGTGCATGTTCATACCAAGCTTCTCAAGCTCCTCAAGGTCCTTGATCATAGTCAGACCGTGATCATGGACGGACTGCCCTTCGCGCATCTTTGTCTTGAAGAGCCTCTTGGACACTTCAAAACGAGCTGTGCGACTCTACTCACCATACAACTCTTGCAGGTGTGCTAGTATGTCCCTAGCAGTCTTGAGATTCTCATGCTGGCATTGGAGTTCATTGGACATGGATGCCATCATATAGCACTTGACTCTAATGTCATCATCCATCCACTTTTGATGCATCTGTCGCTGAACATCAGTAGGACGTGCTGGTAGTGTGGGGATATCTGAATCGAGTATGTAGCCTATTTTCTCACAGCTCAAAACAATTTTGAGATTTCTAAGCCAGTCCTTGTAATTTGTACCGGTCAATCGGTTGGTCTCAAGAATACGGGTCAAAGAATTTGAGGCTGACATTATGATCTGCAGAGAGTAAAGATTCTAGTTAGACTTTTGCACTTGATCATTAATCTGTTCTAAGGTCTTTTAGAACAAATGTAACTCCCACTATTTTCTCAAATCCCTCACACTCCCCTGGTAGGAAAACGGAAATCCCACACGACTAGGGTTTCTAGTGGGTACTGCGGTCCCATCGATCTACATGGCACCTCACCTAACAGTTATTGGTGACACATAGATGGATGAGTGTACAACTCTTGTACAATGCTACTCAAGCATGTTGTAGTGCAACTCGGTCTCTAAGCCATGAAGACCTCACCTAACAGTTATTGGTCCCATTTCTTAGTTAAGTCAGACCCACCGTATAATCGTAGGAATAAAGTCGTCATTGGGTCCTCACCTAACAGTTATTGGTGCCCAACCCCACCTTTACCCTACAACATCTCATGTCTATAGAGAGGTCCAGCCCCCCGATGCAACTTGCCCACTGTGTCCAGCCGAGACAAATCAACATCAGAAAGACCTTAGCAGCTCTACTACAGTGGAAGACCTATGGACTTAATATTGGTTAATCAGGTCTTAGTGTTTGCAACTTGAGCTCTTCATAAGAGGTAATCGAACAATTGGCCAGGTAAGCAGGTGGGAGGCTCTCCTTACTCAGAGAGTAAGGTCCTAATTAAGTAACCACCTTTCATGCTTTCCTAGACACCAATTAGATTAATTAATCTAATATGACTTGCTCATGTCGGTTCACTTTCGACTTGATTGAGGAGGTTTTAATTTAGGTCTCAATTGGGTTTGCTACATCACATGTAAACCTATCTACCCGACTCTCATTCACATCACATGCAAACGGCACATTGCAGGCAGTTATAATCGCAGCAATAATTAAAGCTAAACTTTAAATAGGTGATGATCATGGATTCTAGTTAGGTCGTATTACAAGCACATGCACGTCAATCGATCAACTGATCTTCAACTCTTGAATTGGTTCCAAGCCTCCTTGACTCGATCCTTGACCAACTCTTGATCCAATCGCCATCAACCGCTTAGACCCCTGTTCATCTCATGCATCATCTTCGACTTGATCGTTGACGTACATCACATCACAGAAATACAACCAGATATAAAATAAAAATAAAAATAAATTACATCCCCTTTTAGGAGGCACGCAGGCCTCTCAAAACATCAAATAAGATGCATGCAAGCATCTGAAAAATTACATGACATTACAGATCACATCGCAGGTCATTACATTTGATACCAAAAGGGTTTGAATCCTATGATCATCACAATATGCAGCAATTATAATTTTCAGATCTGAGAATTAATTGATTATATTATGACATAAGTTGCTGATAATGCTAATCATGATTCTAAACTTTGTAATCTCATCAACAATGCAATTAGAATCATCATCTTATCACATAAAAATCAGCATGCAAAAATCAGCACCTTACGCAAAAATCTGCATGCAGAAATTTTCAGCATGCATGATCATTCAATTTTCAGATCTAATAAGCCTATTTATAATTAATTCTTACCTTAATCTACGAAGCCTAGGCTCTGATACCACTGTTGGGAACCCGCCCATGCCGCTAATATTTCAAAACAAAAATCAGATGGCAGCGGAAGGGGCATGCGCGGGATCGACGTTCATCGCATGAACGTCGTTTGATAACCGTTCGTAGATAGGTAAGGATTAAAAACCTTTTATAACTTTAAGAAGATCAGATCTTCACCTTGTGCGGGTAGATGATCACCACAAATCTGAGTTCGTGGTTTTAGGAAGAGGGTTCGCTTGAAGCCGTTCAAGCGTCCGGCCTCTACAGGTATCCACACAAAGCAGAGATCCGATCAAAGCTCTCTCGTCTTTCCGGGGTGCTAGCTCCCTTGCAAAGACTTCTTTTGATGGCTGATCTCCTCTCTTTCTTTCAACTCTTGAATGTACTTGAGAGGAGGAAGAAGAAGGATGAAGAAGAGGAAGAAGAAGAATCCCCACGCAGCCTTCTTTTCTTCCTTGCGTTGGATGAAGGAAGGGAAGGGGAGGAGGCCGCCAACACTTGGAGTTGTTCTTCCTTTGCTTGCAGCCGAACCAAGGGAGGAGAGGGGGTGATGACGGCTGAAGAGAGGAGAGGAAGCACCTTAGGGCGTCAGCCCATGATCCCTCCCCTTTTTATAGCCATCTAGGGCTCCTACAATTTAGGAGCCCAAGACTAGATTCCTTAAGAGGGGGCGCCGGCCCCCTTTCTCTCTTCATCCCGCACCAATCAAGAGGAGAGGGGCTCATGCCCCTCTCACTTGGTTAACCTAATCCTCTTCCAATGAGGATTGGGTGCCCTCCTCATGGTTTAGTCCTAATCTAATTAGGATTAACCAAATCATGAATCAATCGGGTTCAATCTATGCTAGTCCTAATCTAATTAGAACTTGAATGAACCATGACTCAATTGAACTCTTCAATCCTAATCCAATTAGGAGTCATGTTGATTCATTAGATTAATAATTAATTAGGACTTAAGGAATCCTAATCCAATTAGGATTTGTTTAATTCTAGTCCTAATCCAATTAGGACTTTAATTTGAATTCGGAGTCCTAATCCGATTAGGACTCTAGGAATCCTACTCCAAGTAGGAATCCAAACTTAATTCAAAACTCCTAATCTAATTAGGATTATAGGAATCCTATTTCAAGTAGGAATCCCAGTCCTACTCCAACTAGAATTCCCAGTCCTAATCCAATTAGGACTCTAGGAATCCTACTCAAAGTAGGATTTGTGTTTAAGTCCAATTAATCAATTCCCTTTGTTCCTTCTTCAACTGAATATCAATCGAATTGATTACTTGTGATTCCTAATCACGATTCAACCATCGGATCGGTCAATACTTCTAGTGTGTGTGACCCCATAGGTTCTACTCTGACTGGTAGTGAGATATATTATGATCTCTATCACAATATCATTGAAAAACTCCTTTCAATGGATTGGAACGATTCCAACTCTACTCTTTAGGGTTTATCGATCATCGAGATAATCCCTGTGAGTCCCACCATCCACCAGTGACACCTAGCAGCATGTAGTGACTACCCAGTAGAATAGAATGATGAACCTCTAGGTGCAGTTATCGTGTGATACAGTCCTACTATCGTGGATCCCTACAGGACGGAGGTCATGGACAACTCGTCAAACCCCATCGTCTGTCATATGTGAAGATTTATTCGACTTAAGTTCGAGAGTGGAAAACTCTTTCTCCACTGTGCATACTGCCCCGGCCGAGGTCTTACGAACTCAGTCTTATAAATCACATAGGATCTCTCCTTATCTATCAAGGTCGATAGATTCCTTATAGGTGCATACCCTACTCCTACAGTGAACTTACTGCAGCCAATCTACACTGCATGGACCCATATGGCTAGAGACCATGTATGTGTGCAGTCAAACTACAATAACCTCACTGTGAGTAGCCGAAGCACCGCAAGTCAAAGGACCAGTCACACTACTGCAACATCAAGCAAGTCACTGACAAGTGGATAGACATCCAAGTGACTTCTTGTATTGGTCACGCTCAGTACCCTTGTTCTTAACAAGCACCTGCACTATTACTTTAGTGTCGCCACACTGTGGACTCGAGTCTCGTCCATCCATAAGGAAAGTAATCTGTGCACTGATCTCATCGGATCGATCACCGTCCTCGTGATGATTCATCGATCAGGAGCGTTCAGAAATTAATCACTAATGATACATGGCTCAAATTCTCAACTCTTGAGAATATGCATGATCATCTTATTAATTCCTTGGACGATTCATAGACACAATAATAATACGAATAAAAAAGATGCCTTTCATTTATTCAATAATAATAAAGTCAAGTACAAATTATGTCCTAGAATTAATAATGTGTCAGCCAAAATTGGCTTCAAGGGCATACATCTAACACTTGTTTCATTTTTCTTTTCTTCATTAGTAATTAAACATAATCCATTTTTCTTGCCTAATTCATGAAGATCTACCATGTAAATATTTCTTTGCCTTTGTCCTATAAGTACAATGCTATTATCTTTAGGATTTGTGATTATGCATACTGATGCTTCAAATGTGATTTTAAATCCTTTATCACAAAATTGGCTTATGCTAAGTAGGTTATGTTTCAAACCATTAACTAATAAGACATTTTCTATGAAGGTAGATGGAGTAATGAAAATTTTACCCTTTCCAATGATATACCCTTTTCCATTGTCTCCATAGGTTACTACTCCACCCTTCTTAGATTCCAAGGTGACAAATTGGTCTACGTCACCGGTCATGTGTCTTGAACAGCCGTTATTTAGATACCATCGTTTATCCACTTTGTTAGCTGCAAGACACCCCTGCAATCAAGATCAAAAATGAGCTTTAGGTACCCAAACTATGTTGGGTCCTTTAGGGTTAGTACTTGATGTTCCTTTTGGAACCCAAACTTTCTTGAATTTAAGCTTATAATTATTACTCAATTTTTTTTGGCTAGACTTTCTATAGTTACATTCATAAGCTTTATGTCCTAATTTATTGCAACAATGACAAGTAATATTTTCATTTTTAGCTTTTACAAATATGTTCTTTAAATATTTTTGTTCCCTATTTGTTTTATATCCTAATCCAGCCTTATCATATACAGCTTTTTGACTATCAAGAATCATATTTAATTTGGTTGATGTTGCCCAAGGTGACAAGCCAAGAGGGGGGGGTGAATTGGTTTCTCTTAATTTTAACTATCTTACTTATGTTAAATGATGAGTTAGTGAAATTAAAACAAATCACAATACAAACAACAAGAAGCATAGTGGTTCGATGCTCTCCTTAGCACCTACGTCCACTCCCCAAGCGACCCCTTGGGAATTCACTATAATCCCGCGGATTACAGTTGGATTGTTTTCCGGGCTCACAATCTAAAAACCTTTACACTTTGGTTTTCCGGGTTCACCAAAAACCTATGTTGGTTTTACGGGCTCACCAACGAACCTATGTTGGTTTTCCGGGCTCAGCAACGAACCTTTACAATTGGTTTTACGGGTTCACCAATCAACCTATATCGTTGGTTTTGCGGGCTAACCAACTAACCTTTACAAGGAGTTTAATAATCAAAGTAAGAAGATTTAAGCTCCTAGATGAGCAAATATAACAATATAATCTACAAAGAAGAGTTTAGAGAATAGTTATCGCTTGATGTGACTTCTCTCTTCTTTGTCAAGGATGCTTCACTCTTCAAGGGTGGATGGAGCTCTTAATGACTCTTGGAATCTGCTCAACCACTTTCTTTTGACTCTTGAATGAAGCACTTGGATGAAGAAGATTAGGACACTTTCTCTTTCTTGTGTACTCTTTGATATTCTTGCAAAAGGATATTCTCTCTGATGAATAGTGCCACTTTAAATAGTTTTATTCATCTATTGGACAAGCCCCAATGGTTAGAATTCAAAAACTAGTCGTTACTCACTGTTGGAAGGACAAAAAGTACTTCTGCAGAACTAGCCGTTATGCTTCTGCCCGTGTTTGGATCGGCTCAACCTGTCCTTGGGTCGACCCAACTTTCACTTGGGTCGACTCAACCTTTCCTTGGGTCGACCCTCTCAGAACCACAGAAACTTGCAATTCAGCCTTCATTCACTTGGGTCGACTCAACATTTCTTTGGGTCGACTCAAGGTTCAGTTGGTTCGACTCAACTTATTCTTGGGTCGACCCTCTCAGGATTTCCAGAGAACCTTTTCTGTCATGTATTCTGTCATTGTCTTTGGGTCGACCCTCTCAGTGTTTGGGTCGACCCTCTTAGTGTTTGGGTCGACTCAAGCTTGGGTCGACTCAACTTCATCTTGGGTCGACCCTCTCAGTATTTCCAGAGAGCCATTTTCTGTCATGTATTTGAGAGGCTTGAGGTTTGGGTCAACTCATGCTTTCCTTGGGTCGACCCAACTTACTGTTCATCTGTGCCATTTTTGCAGAAGTGTGCCAAATACTTTCTTGATGTACCGGGGTCGACCCAATCATCCTTGGGGTCGACTCAATCCACACTTTGCTGCAACTCAAGGTTAGATTCATCCAAATAAACAATGAAATGCATTTATACAAATATACTGAGAGTAACAGACTTATAAATGAAGTATCGAATTAACTTGTAGCATACTCTTGATTGTTGCTTGTTAATCATCAAAATAACACTATCATCCTCAATCTCCCCCTTTTTGATGATTACAAAATATAGAGTATGAGCCTATTGATACTTATCTTAAAATCAGTTTTTAAAAGGGCTCAAGTTGCTGAATTTCAGCTTTTCAAATATGAGAGTGAAGTCTCCCCCTATGTCATTCAAATGTTTCCAATTTGACTTTTTGAATTGCTCCTCCTTTCATTTATATTTCATTAAAGATGAAACTCCAAAAATTTGAGATAAAGCATGAGTTTCAGGTTATGTATCGAGGTGTGAAAGGTGCGTGCCAAATTCTGAAATTCTATGTGCCAAATTCTGAAATTCAATAGAAATTTTAGATTTGATCATTTTCATTGTTACAAATTGCTTCCCCTTAAATGTATATGCTTTCCCATTATAATTTTCAATGTTTTACAACTTATTTCTCTTTTCTTACACAACTTATTTCTCTTTCTTTACTTCTCTCCCTTTTTGTTATCATCAAATAGGTGCATGGGAATAGATATAATAAGTAACAAACATTCAAACTTCATTGATCAAAATAGGAACATTTTAGTACAATAATGCCAAAAATAAAAGTAAATACAATGTTCCTCAATCAAAGTTCAAAATACATGATAAACACAAAATACATATGAGAACTAGATACCTATCCTAGGCTCTAAACAGAAATACTAATATCAGCCTAGAAAGTATCTAATGGCTGGGATTTAGTCCTCATCCTCCTAGCGTACGTGGCGAGGGGAGGTCGAGCCTGATGAGACTGAGTCTGGCGTGGAGCACGATGAGCTGGATGACTCTGTGCCGAAATCTCTGACTCAGCAGCCTGTGGCACAGATGGTCCATGAGTCTCTCTCTCTCTCCGTAGAGCTCCTATCTGCTCCCTCAGATCACTGATCTCAGCAGACATGATGTCTAATCTGCTCGTCAGCCCATCAGTGATAATCCTCACCTGAGCTGACATAAGCTCTGTCATCCTACTCCAGAACTCATCTGTATCTCCCGCAGGAACAGATGACGATGGTCCAGCCTCTGAAGGTGCAGTAGGATGATCCATATGCTCCTCATCCTCAGGGATAGGGTCTCCAATATCTGGTGCATCACCCTCTGGTGCATCACCCTGAATCCCTGCTCCAGTATGAACCCACTGCCCGTTCACTTTCTCATAGCCCATGCGAATAAGTGATCGTGCAGTGTATGTATCAGTATAAAGCAGATGCCTGGAGATCTCCCCCTCGACAGATATGTCGTGCTGTCGGAAGATCAAGGTGAGTATCATACCATAAGGCAGGGATACTCTGGAGTTGCAGATCACCTTCCTCATCTACCTCAGTATCATGGCCGGGAGATTCAGGGGAATACCCTGAATAATATGCTCCATCACTACTAGATCTCGCTCTGTAATGAGATCGAATCTCCCGCTCTTCGGAAATAGAATCCTATTTATGATGCTGAGCAACAACCTCATTTCTGCAGATAGAGAGCTCGCTATTACCTTCTCCAAAAAGTCGAAGTCTTCATTCTCAAGTATATACTGCAGGGCTCTCATCTTGTTTTCTGGCTTTTCTGGAGTTGCTCCTTCGCAGGGGAGATGAAGCAACTCACTCAAACTCTCCTCGAAAACTCGAACCCTAACTCCTCGAACTTCCGAAATGAGCCCTCCCATTCCAGTTTTGAGGAAGGCATAGAACTCCCGAACTAGTCCGGGGTAGATCACCACATCGAGGGAGCAAAGATACTCCCAACCTTGCCTTCGGATCCATTCCCCCAAACGGAACCCTTCTTGATCAAAGAACTTGGAATGGATCCTTCTCCCCGTTGTAACCGGTCTCCCCGCAAACTTTGCAAGTTGTACTGAGGGGGAAGGAGGAGGAGGTGGCTCTGCACGTGCCTCACGTTGTGGAGACACTGTAGATGGCTCTGTAGCTTCTCTTTCCTCACGTTGGATCCGTGAGACTCTTCCGGATCTCTTGGCTACGGCTCTTTTGGGTCCCATTTCTCCAAGATCTTGAAGTAATCTAGCGTTTGGAGTTGATTGGAGGAGTTTGGAGAGTGGAGAATAGAGTTTTCAGAAGAGGACAAGGGCAAACAGTGCCCTAAAAAAGCTCACGGGTCCCCCTTTTAACAGTGGGGTCCCGACGTTGGGTCGACTCAAGAATTTTCTTGGGTCGACTCAACGTTGGGTCGACCCTATTCTGGGTTGGGTCGACCCAAGTTCAGAAATTTTTTTTTTTCTTTTTGCTTTTAAAAATTTTTCTTGCTTCCAATCCTTACAAATTCTATCCCGGACAATGATACATGAGTAAGGAATCTATATATGACAATTGTGACTCATGTTTCATGGGTCTTTAGAAATGGGAGGAATGTATCATGAGACTGCTTGCTCCCTTTTATATCTCTTCAATAGAAAGGATCACATATGCCTAATTCCCTCCTTAGCGTGCAGAATCTATCTTCACTCAAGGGTTTTGTGAATATGTCAGCTAATTGTTTTTCAGTGCATATATGCTCAATACATATGTTTCCATTTTGCACATGATCCCTAATAAAATGATATCTTATTTCTATGTGTTTGGCTTTAGAATGCTGAACCGGATTTTTAGTAAGGTTGATGGCACTAGTATTATCACACTTAATAGGAATATTATCTAGCTTAACTCCATAGTCCTCTAGTTGTTGCTTAAGCCATAGTACTTGAGCACAACAACTGCCAGCAGCTATATATTCAGCTTCAGCTGTTGACAATGCCACTGAATTCTACTTTTTGCTAAACCATGATACTAAGTTGTTTCCTAAGAATTGACATGTTCCACTAGTGCTCTTCCTATCTAATTTGCATCCAGCAAAATCAGCATCTGAGTATGCAAGCAAATCTAGACAGGAGTCTCTTGAGTACCATAATCCTATGTTCGTAGTTCCTCTTAAATATCTAAGGATTCTTTTAACAGCACTTAAATGTGACTCCTTAGGATCTGATTGGTATCTAGCACATATTCCTACACTAAATACGATGTCTGGTCTACTAGCAGTAAGGTAGAGCAAGGATCCAATTAGTCCTCTATAAAGCTTAATATCAATACTCTTTCCTTTTTCATCTTTGTCTAGCTTACTAGTAGGATTCATTGGAGTGCCTACTCCCTTATGATTTTCATTCCCAAACTTCTTTAGTATTTTCTTTGTATACTTAGTTTGATGAATGAAAATACCTTCTTTAGTTTGTTTGATTTGTAATCCTAGAAAGAAACTTAGTTCTCCCATCAAACTCATTTCGAATTCTCCATGCATTAAATCAGCAAATTCTTTGCAAAGAGTATCATTTGTGGCACCAAAGATTATGTCATCTACATATATTTGTACCACTAATAGATTTTCGTCCTTTCTTTTGAGAAACAGTATTTTATCTACATTTCCTCTACTAAAGTCATTATTAAGCAGAAATTTGCTTAATCGATCATACCAAGCCCTAGGTGCTTGCTTCAATCCATATAATGCCTTATGTAATCTAAACACATGATTTGGCAATTCATGATGAGGATGATAGTGTTATTTTGATGATTAACAAGCAATTATCTAGAGTATGTTATAAGTTAAATTGATACTTCATTTATAAGACTATTACTCTCAGGATATTTGTATAAATTGATATAGATACATTTCATTGTTTATTTGAATGAATCTAACTTTGAGATGCAGCAAAGTGTGGATTGAGTCGACCCAAAGGATGATTGGGTCGACCCCGGCACATCAAGAAATCATTTGGCACACTTCTGCAAAATTGGCACAGATGAACAGTGAGTTGGGTCGACCCAAGGAAAGCATGAGTCGACCCAAACATCAAGATCCTCAAAACAAGACAGAACAATGGTTCTCTGGATTCACTGAGAGGGTCGACCCAAGAAGTAGTTGAGTCGACCCAAGCTTGAGTCGACCCAAACCCTGAGAGGGTCGACCCAAAGGCAAGACAGAAAAGAAGACAGAAAATGGTTCTCTGGAATTACTGAGAGGGTCGACCCAAGAAGAAGTTGAGTCGACCCAAGTGAACTTTGAGTCGACCCAAAGAATGGTTGGGTCGACCCAAGGACAGGTTGAGCCGACCCAAACACGGGCTGAAGCATAACGGCTAGTTCTGCAGATGTACTTTTTGTCCTTTCCAAAGTCAGTAACGGCTAGTTTTTGAATTCTAACCATTGGGGCTTGTTCAACAGATGTAGGAGACTATTTAAAGTGGCACTATGCATCAGATAGAACAACCTTTTGAAAGCAATATCAAAGAGTACACAAGAAAACAAAAGTGCCCTAATCTTCTTCATCCAAGTGCTTCATTCAAGAATCAAAAAAAGGGGTTGAGCAGATTCAAAGAGTCATCAAGAGCTCCATCCTCCCTTATAGAGTGAAGCATCCTTGACAAAGAAGAGAGAAGCCACTTCAAAGCGATAAATATTTTCTATACTGTGGAGTGATTGATTAAAACCCTATTTGATTTTGATGAGCTCAAAGCATTTGAGTATATTTCTTGTTTACTAATGAATTCAATTAAGTGTTTCAGTGAAAATCTTGTCTAAGTGTCTCAAGACTTGGTTCATAATTTTTGGATAAGTTAAGAAGTCAGCTTGAACCAAAGTCTGAGACTCGAGTCGACTCCAGAGTATCACGAGTCGACTCCAAGCGTATCAAGTTCACTGGCACGGGCTCGAGTCGACTCCAGATCTGTACGAGTCGACTCCGACTGAGAACAGACAGAAGAACAGAAAGCTTCAACTCAGAACCTGTCAACGAGTCGACTCCCAAAGTGCGCGAGTCGACTCCGATGTTCACCGAGTCGACTCCAGGATAGTAAGAGTCGACTCCAAGAGGAACACAAAGAAAAAGTCAGAGAGCAGTTTTCGGGTCTGAGATTCGAGTCGACTCCAATGAAACGCGAGTCGACTCCGATGGATAGCAAGTCGACTCCAAAGAAGGTGAGAGTCGACTCTCAGAGGAACACAAGAAAAAGTCAGAGAGCAATTTTCGGACTCTGAGATTCGAGTCGACTCCCGCAATATGCGAGTCGACTCCAAGACTCCGCGACCATTAACAGACAGAAGACCAAGTTACTGCCTCTGAGATTCGAGTCGACTCCCAGACAGCTCGAGTCGACTCCAAGACAGCTTCACATCAAAAAGGCAGAAGACCAAGTTTCGGAAACTGAGAGCCGAGTCGACTCCGAGGAAGTTCGAGTCGACTCCAAGACTGGACGAGCCAAAAGACAGAGAATCGGGAGTTCGGACTCTGAGATTCGAGTCGACTCCCAGGATAGTCGAGTCGACTCGAGTGGATCAAATTCAAAATTGGATCCACGGACTTCAGTGAATGAGCCGACTCCGAAATTGCCAAGTCAGCTCCAGAAGTTGGCGAGTCGACTCCAGGTCAAGACGAGTCGACTCCCAGTCGTGAAGGCAACTTTAATTCAAATTTGGAACAGTTGCCGAGTCGACTTCGGAAAAGCTTGAGTCGACTCCCGCTACAGCCGAGTCGACTCCTGATCGCGCGAGTCGACTCTAACCCACCAACGGACACATTGTCAG
>NW_024069671.1:0-33011 GCF_009389715.1 Phoenix dactylifera
AAGTAAAATCCATAAATGAATTCAAATGTCTGATAATTTAATTTATCCAAGTTTGAAAGGAGTGAAACATTAAATTTCGGAGTTAAAGCTCCCCCTTTCATTTGGAATTATATAAGCCTTCATATTATGCAATCAATTGTTCGGCTTATATGTCATTAATGATTTAGCTTGATTAAAATTCAGATTCTCCCCCTCAACATATGCATTCAACTATGTTTTGATTCTCTGAATTTTCTTTTAATGCTTTGAAGTTTTTGAACTGAATTTTATCTTTTTAGAGGGAAAATCTGTCAATTTGTTCTTGAGTAGGATTCAGCTAATCTCTGAATATCCCTTGAATAGATTCTGGAGATTACTCCATTAGGAGCCCCAAAAGAAGATAATGAGCCTCGAGTACCGAATCCACTTAGAACAAATTTGTGTGTTTATTAAGAGTTTATCTTTTTATTTATTTCCATTGATTTCTTTTACATATTTTTTCATATTTCTCCCCTTTTACATTTTATACATATTTCTCCCCCTTTTTGTCATCATACCAAAAAGGAGGTAATCACACACAATCAAGGCACAACCAATCATCAAATGGCACATAATTGAAGATAAGATGTCTACTCATTGTATTGATATGAATTGAAGTATATTTGAGCATACAATAAGTAAAGTAAAACAATACAAACAAAACTCAAACACATCTATTGTCCTCCTGAGGATGAAGCTCCCTCTCGAGATGCATCTCCTCCTCTGGAGGATGAAGCTCCCCTCTCGAGGATGGTGCTCCTCCTCTCAATCGGCTCTGCTCCATGAGGAGGGTGACTGCATCTGTCACATGTCGAGCTGCGTATAATAGACGTGGTGGCTCTGCTATGTGTAGTGGAGAGCTCTGTCACCGACGCCTGAAGCCCAGTCACGATGTCTGAAGTGGTCCAACTTGTCGATGAGTACATTCGCAAGCGCTCGGCGCCTCGTGGTGGTGTGCATGTCACGACCTATCTCCTCTCGCATCTGTCGAGTGGAGCTCGTGACCTCACTCATGCTGTGGAACTGGGCTGGACCAAACTCCGGACATTGTAGATCTCTTCCCGTACATGAGCCGTCATGTCAGTCACGGCTGTCAAGGAAGGGACCAGGCAGAGGAAGTGGGCGCAGAAGAGGGAGCAGGCACGAGCCGCGATCTCCCGAAGCAGCTCGTCCTTCAGATCTCGGACGATCTCCTGCCGCAGCTCCCGAGCTGCTCTGTATCAATACGGACCTCATAGATGGTGGAACTGAGGAGGAAGGTCCGGCAGAGTGGTAGGAGCAGGAGGAGTGGATGGGAGTCTGGATGGTCTGGAAGGTCTGGGTAGTCTGAATCTGGCTCAGGACTGGGTGATGGTCTGGTGGTCTGAGCAGTGAGAGTGGACTTCCTAACCCAGATCCCTCTCTCTTCCGAATCCCATCCTGTGCATAGTCCCGTGTTGGAAACCCGCCATGCCGCTGATATTTCAAAACAAAAATCAGATGGCAGCGGAATCGCATGCACGGGTTCGACGTTCATCGCATGAACGTTGTTTCTAGACCTTTCGTAATTAGGTAAGAATTAAAACTTTTAAACTAATAGGAAGATCAAATCTTCACCTTGCGCGGGTAGATGATCACCGCAAATCTGAATTCGTGGTTTTGGAAGAGGGTTCGTTGAAGCCGTTCAAACGTCCGGCCTCTACGGTATCCACACGAAGTAGAGAACGATCAAAGCTTTCTTGTCTTCCCGGGGTGCTAGCTCCCTTGCAAGACTTCTTTTGATGTCTGATCTCTCTCTTTCAATCAACCCTTGATTGTGCTTGAGAGGAGGAAGAGGAAGAAGGAACTCAAGGAAGAAGAACACAGCTTCTGCAGCCTTCTTCTTTTCCCCGCGTTGGAAGAAGGATTGGAGGAAGAGGAGCGGACAAGGCTCTCTTCTTTTTCCTTCTTGTTGGAGGCTAACCAGGGAGTTGGGAGAGGGTGCGGCAGCAAGGAGAAGAGGATTCAATTGCTTAGGCGCGGCCCTAGTCCTCCTTATAAAGGGATTGGAGCTCCTACTTTAGGAGTTCCAATGACAACTTGCCTAAGAAGGGGGGGCGCCGGCCTAGCTTCTTCATGTCGCCCTAGCCAAGTGAGAGAGGCTGATGTCCCTCTTACTTGGTTAACCTAATCCTCTTCCAAAGAGGATTAGGTGCCTCTCTCATGGTTTATCCCAATCCAATTAGGATTAGCCAAATTTGGTTCAATTTACGCTAGTCCTAATCAATTAGGACTTGAATGAATCATGACTCAATTGAACTCTTCAATCCTATCCTATTAGAGTCATGTTGATTCATTAGATTAATAATTAATTTAGACTTAAAGAATCTAATCTAATTAGGATGTATTTAATTTTAGTCCTAATCCAATTAGGACACTTATTTGAATCCGAAGTCTATCCAATTAGGATTTCTAGGAATCCTACTCCAAGTAGGAATCCAATTTAATTCAAAATTCCTAATCTTATTAGGATTGTAGGAATCCTATTCCAAGTAGGAATTCCAGTCCTACTCCAACTAGGATTCCCAGTCCTAATCCAATTAGGACTCTAGGAATCCTACCCGAAGTAGGACTCTGTTTCAAGTCCAATTAATTATTCCCTTTGTTCCTTTCTTCACTTCTTATCAATCAAATTGATTACTTGTGATTCCTAATCACGATTTAACCATCGGATCGGTCATACTTCTAGTGTGTGTGACCCCATAGGTTCTATTCTGACTGGTAGTGAATATATTGTGATCTCTATCTCAATATCATTGAAACTCCTTTCAATGGGTTGGAACGATTCCAACTCAACTCATTAGGGTTTATCGATCATCAAGATAATCCCTATGAGTCCCACCATCCACCAGTGACACCTAGCAGCATGTAGTGGCTACCCAGCAGAATGGAATGATGAACTCTAGGTGCAGTTAACGTGTGATACAGTCCTACTATCGTGGATCCTACAGGACGGAGGTCATGGGCAACTCGTCAAACCCCATCGTCTGTCATATGTCAAGATTTATTCGACTTGAGTTCGCTAATGGAAAACTCTTTTTCCACTTTATATTACTGCCCTGGCAAAGTCTTAGAACTCAGTCTAACAAATCACATAGGATCACTCCTCTTCTATCAAGGTCGATAGATTCCTTATAGGTGCATACCCTACTCCTACAGTGAACTTACTGCAGCCAATCTACACTGCATGGACCCATATGGCTAGAGACCATGTATGTGTGCAGTCAAACTACAATAACCTCACTGTGAGTAGCCGAAGCACCGTAGGTCAAAGACCAGTCACACTACTGCAACATCAAGCAAGTCACTGACGAGTGGATAGAATCCAAGTGACTTCTTGTCTTGGTCACGCTCAGTACCCTTGTTCTCTAACAAGCACCTGCACTATCACTTCAGTGTCCCTACACTGTGGACTCAAGTCTCGTCCATTCAGAAGGAGAGTGATCTGTGCACTGATCGGATCGATCACCGTCCTCGTGATGATCCATTGATCAGGAGCATTTAGAAATTAATCACCAATGATACATGGCTCAAATTCTCACTCTTGAGAATATGTATCATCATCTTATTAATTCTTGGACGATTCATAGGCACATAAACAATATGAATGAAAGGATGCCTTTTATTTATTCAATAATAAATAGTCAAGTACAAAATTATGTCCTAGAATCAACAATGTGTCAGCCAAATTGGCTTCTAGGCATACATCTAACAATCTCCCACTTGCACTAAGCCAATTGTCATATATCTTAGGCCCATCTTCTCAAGGTGGGCTTCAGTCTTTTGCTGACTCAGCTGCTTAGTGAACGGGTCTGCCACGTTATCCGCGGAGTCTACTCTCTGCACCTCTACATATTTCTTCTCCACGTAGTCGCGTATGAGGTGAAAGCGCCGCTCTATATGCTTAGACTTCTGATGAGACCTTGCTCCTTAGCAAGGGCTATGGCGCATTATTATCGCAGTAGAGTGTTATGGCATCTGATGTCATCACATCCAACTCTGCAATGAATTTCTTGAACCAGAAGCCTTCTTTAGCAGCTTCAGAGGCGGCGATGTATTCAGCTTCCATAGTAGAATCAGCAATGATCGGTTGTTTAGAACTCTTCCAATTCACCGCACCACCATTGCACAAGAACACGTATCCAGATGTTGACTTCTGTCATCGACATCAGTCATGAAGTCTGAATCTGTGTACCCTTCTACCTTTAACTCTGATGATCCTCCAAAAACCAAGAATAAATCTTTAGTTCTTCTCAAGTACTTAAGAATATTCTTCACAGCTGTCCAGTGTTCTTCACCTGGATTCGACTGATATCTGCTTGTGACACTCACAGCAAGAGCTATATCAGGTCGTGTACATAGCATGGCATACATGAGGCTTCCTATTGCCGATGCATAAGGAATCTTGCTCATGCGTTGAATCTCTTCAGATGTGTTGGGGCACATCTTCTTGGAGAGATGAATTCCATGCCTTAGGGGTAAGAGACCCCTCTTGGAGTTTTCCATGCTGAACCTCTTCAGCACCTCCTCTATGTACATTTCTGTGAAAGGCCAAGCATCCTTTTAGATCTATCTCTATAGACCTTTATTCCCAAAATATAGGATGCTTCCCCAAGGTCTTTCATGGAGAATTCTTTTGACAACCAGACCTTGACCGAGGTTAGCATGGGAATATCATTCCCAATCAGGAGAATGTCATCTACGTACAGTACGAGAAAAACGACAGCACTCCCACTAACCTTTTTAAAACACATGGTTCCTCTTCGTTTTTGATGAAATCAAACGTTTTGATTGCATCATCGAAACGAGTGTTCCAACTCCGAGATGCTTGCTTTAGTCCATAGATGGACCTTTGCAGCTTGCAGACCTTGTGATCTCCATCACTGGAAGTGAAACCCAAAGGCTGTTCCATATAGATATCTTCATCAAGATATCCATTCAGGAAAGCAGTTTTCACATCCATCTGCCAGATTTCATAATCATGAAATGCTGCAATGGCAAGCAATGTTCGGATGGATTTTAGCATGGCTACAGGTGAAAAGGTCTCCTGATAGTCAATGCCTTCGCGCTGACTATACCCTTTCGCCACAAGCCTTGCCTTATAGGTCTCTACCTCTCCATCCGAACCTATCTTCCTTTTGTAGATCCATTTGCATCCAATAGGTACAATACCTTCTGGTGGATCTACTAAGGTCCAGACTTGGTTGGAATGCATGGAGTCTAACTCTGACTTCATAGCTTCCAGCCATTTCTCGGAATCGATATCAGATATCGCCTCGTTGTAGGTTTTGGGATCCTGTATGTGATCCCTATCTCCCACTAGGAACATTTCCTCGGTATCCTCTTCTAGTATACCTAAGTATCTATCGGGAGGATGGGAGACCCTACTAGATCTACGAGGTGGTCGAGGGACATCGTGTACTGGCTCTTATGAATGGGTTCAATAGGATCCATGACTCGTTGCTTTTCAGAGACTTTCTCTTCAAGCTCAATTTTCCTCCCACTGCCTCTATCAAGGATAAACTGATTTTCCAAGAAGATGGCATGACGGCTCACAAACACATTGTGATCCTCTGAGACGTAAAAATTGTATCCTAATGACTCTTTAGGATATCCTATAAAACGAGCACTTATGGTCCTAGCCTCTAACTTGTCCGCCTGTAGTCGCTTGACGTGGGCCGGACATCCCCAAATCTTGAGATGACCCAGACTTGGTTTCTTACCATGCCATATCTCATACGGTGTGGTAGGAACGGATTTAGAGGGAACTCTATTCAATAAATAAATCGCTGTGAGTAAGGCATCTCCCCAAAGGAACATAGGTAAATCAGTGAAGCTCATCATGGACCTGACCATATCCAATAGGGTCCGATTCCTCCTCTCTGACACCCCGTTGAGTTGAGGTGTACCCGGAGGTGTCCATTGTGAGACTATGCCGTTTTCTTTGAGATAGTCCCGGAATTCCCCACTAAGGTATTCTCCTCCTCGATCTGATCGAAGAGCCTTAAGAGGTTTTCCAGTTTGTTTTTCTACTTCATTCTTGAACTCTTTGAACTTTTCAAAGGATTCAGACTTGTGTCTCATAAGATACACATACCCATACCGTGAATAATCATCGGTAAAGGTAATGAAGTAAGAATAACGTCCCCTGGCTAGCACATCGAATGGGCCACATACATCTGTATGTACTAGGGTAAGTATTTCAGTGGTCCTCTCCCCATGTCCTACAAAGGGCAGTCTAGCCATTTTCCTTGAAGACAGGACTCGCAAACTGGATATGACTCGGAAGTCAATGAGCCTAGAAGCCCATCTTTATCCATTTTGTTCATCCTATCCTCTCCAATATGGCCAAGTCTGAGGTGCCACAAATATCTTTGGTTTATCTCATCTCTGGATCTTTTGGATCCTTTGGCACTCACATCTTGCTCGGTAACATTCACAGATACATCCATATGTAAATGATAGAGACTGTCAATCATGAAACCACGTGCGACTATTTTATTTCTTAAATAAATAGAACAGCAGTCTTTGTCAAATGTAAAAACATGACCTTCCTGTGCTAGACATGAAACAGAAATCAAATTTCTGCTAGCAACAGGTACATAATAGCAGTCTCTAAGTATTAAACTAAATCCAGACGGTAGTCGCAGATGGTAGGTGCCCACAGCCACAGCAGCAACTTTTGCCCCGTTGCCAACCCGAAGGGTTACCGCACCTTCCGCCAGCCTTCTACTTTCCTTTAGACCCTGCATGGTAGTGCACAAATGAGCACTAGAACCAGAATCTATAACCCAACTAGAAGTAGAAGAAACCGTTAGATTAGTTTCAATTATGAGCAAGTCTATACCTTCTGAAGGTGTGTCACCTTTCTTGTTCTTCAGGCTCTCGAGGTATGAAGGACAGTTTCTCTTCCAGTGGCCTTCGACATTGCAGTGGAAACATTTTCCTTTGTCGTTAGCCTTTTTCTTTTGAACTTCCTTCTTTGGCTTCTTGTCTTTCTTCTGCTTCTTTGCAGGCTTCTTTTTCTTCCAAGTAGACTTTCTCTTGGAACCAGAAGTCAACTCAGCAGCAAGGACATTGCCCCTTGAACCTTTCAAGGCTCCCTCAGCAGTTACCAACATGTTGATTAGTTCAGTCTTAGTGCATTCAATCTTATTCATGTGGTAGTTTACTATAAACTGACCAAATGAATCAGGAAGTGACTGTAGGATCAAATCCACTTGTAATTCCTTGTGCATGTCCATACCGAGCTTCTCAAGCTCCTCTAGGTCCTTGATCATGGTCAGACCGTGATCATGGACAGACTGCCCTCGCGCATCTTCGCTTTGAAAAGCCTCTTGGACACTTCAAAACGAGCTGTGCGACTCTGCTCACCATACAACTCTTGCAGGTGTGCCAGTATGTCCCTAGCAGTCTTTATATTTTCATGCTGGCATTGGAGTTCATTAGACATAGATGCCATCATATAGCATTTTACTCTAATGTCATCATCCAACCACTTTTATGCATCTCACGCTGAACATCAGTAGGACGTGCTGGTAGTGTGGGATATCTGAATCGAGTATATAGCCTATCTTCTCACAGTCCAAAACTATTTTGAGATTTCTAAGCCAGTCTTGTAATTGGTTCCGGTCAGTCGGTTGGTCTCAAGAATACGGGTCAAAGGGTTTGAAGCCGACATTGTATCTGCAGAGAGTAAAGATTCTAGTTAGACTTTTGTACTTGATCCTAATCTGTTCTAAAGGTCTTTTAGAACAAATGTAACTCCCACTATTTTCTCGAATCCTCACACTCCCCTGGTAGGAAAACGGAAATCCCACACGACTAGGGTTTCTAGTGGGTACTGCGGTCCCACCAATTTACATGCCACCTCACCTAACAGTTATTGGTGACACATAGATGATGATGTACAACTCTTGTACAATGCTTCTCAAGCATGTTGCAGTGTAACTTGGTCTCTAAGCCATGAAGACCTCACCTAACAGTTATTGGTCCCATTTCTTAGTTAAGTCAGACCCACCGTATAACCGTAGGAATAAAGTCGTCATTGGGTCCTCACCTAACAGTTATTGGTGCCCAACCCCACCTTTACCCTACAACATCTCATGTCTATAGAGAGGTCCAGCCCCCCGATGCAACTTGACCACTGTGTCCAGCCGAGACAAATCAACATCAGAAAGGCCTTAGCAGCTCTACTACAGTGGAAGACCTATTGACTTAATATTGGTTAATCAGGTCTTAGTGTTTGCAACTTGAGCCTTCATAAGAGGTAATCGAACAATTGGCCAGGTAAGCAGGTGGGAGGCTCCCCTTACTCAGAGAGTAAGGTCCTAATTAAGTAACCACCTTTCATGCTTTCCTAGACACCAATTAGATCAATTAATCTAATATGACTTGCTCATGTCGGTTCACTCTCGACTTGATTGAGGAGGTTTTGATTTAGGTCTCAATTGGGTTTGCTACATCACATGTAAACCTATCTACCCGACTCTCATTCACATCACATGCAAACGGCACATTGCAGGCAGTTATAATCGCAGCAATAATTAAAGCTAAACTTTAAATAGGTGATGATCATGGATTCTATTAGGTCGTATTACAAGCACATGCACGTCAATCGATCAACTGGTCTTCAACTCTTGAATTGGTTCCAAGCCTCCTTGATTCGATCCTTGATCAACTCTTGATCCATCGCCATCAACCGCTTAGACCCTGTTCATCTCATGCATCATCTTGACTTGATCGTTGACGTACATCACATCACAGAAATACAACCAGATGTAAAATAAAAATAAAAATAAATTACATCTCCTTTTAGGAGGCACGCAGGCCTCTCAAAACATCAAATAAGATGCATGCAAGCATCTGAAAAATTACATGACATCGCAGATCACATCGCAGGTCATTACATTTGATACCAAAAGGGTTTGAATCCTATGATCACCACATGCAACAATTATAATTTTCAGATCTGAAAACTAACTGATTATATCATGACATAGGTTGCTGATCATGCTAATCATGATTCTAAACTTTGTAATCCATTAACAATGCAATTAGAATCATCTTTTTATCACATAAAAATCAGCATGCAAAAATCAGCACCCCTGAAAAATCTGCATGCAGAAATTTTCAGCATGCATGATCATTCAATTTTCAGATCTAATAAGCCTTTAGATAATTAATTCTTACCTTAATCTACGAAGCCTAGGCTCTGATACCACTGTTGGGAACCCGCCCATGCCGCTGATATTTCAAAAAAAATCAGATGGCAGCGGAAGAGGCATGCGGGATCGACGTTCATCGCATGAACGTTGTTTCGAACCGTTCGTATTAGGTAAGAATTAAAACTTTTAAAACTTTAGAAGATCAGATCTTCACCTTGTGCGGGTAGATGATCACCGCAAATCTGAATTCGTGGTTTTGGAGAGGTTCGCTTGAAGCCGTTCAACGTCCGGCCTCTACGGGTATCCACACGAAGCAGAACCGATCAAGCTTTCTATCTCCCGGGGTGCTAGCTCCCTTGCAAAGACTTTTGATGGCTGATCTCTCTCTTTCTTTCAACTCTTGATGTGCTTGAGAGGAGGAAGAAGAGAATGAAGAAGAGGAAGAAGAAGAATCCCCACGCAGCCTTCTTTCTTCCTGCGTTGGAAGGAAGGGAGGAAGAGGAGCCGCCAACACTCTTCTTTTCCTTTTGCTTGCGGCTGAACAAGAGGAGAGAGGGGCTCACGGCAGGAGGAAGAGGACTTCATCTAGGTCGCGCCCCTACCCTTTTTAAGATGGGCTCCTAACTTAGGAGCCCTGACAACTTCCAAGAGGGGCGCCGGCCCCTCTCTTCATGCCGCACCAAAGAGGAAAGGAGGGGCGTGCCCCTCCTCTTGGTTGCCCTAATCCTTATTAGGAGGTTGGTGCCCTAATGTGGTCAAGTCCTAATCCAATTAGGCTTAGCCCAAGGGTGAACCAATTTGGATCCAATCTAGGTAAGTCCTAATCCAATTAGAACTTAAATCAATTTTGACTCAATTGAACTCTTCAATCCTAATCCAATTAGGAGTCTTGTTGATTCATTAGATTAATAATTAATTGTGACTTAAGAATCCTAATCCAATTAGGACATATTTAATTTTAGTCCTAATCCAATTAGGACTCTATTTGAATCCGAAGTCCTAATCCAATTAGGTTCTAGGAATCCTACTCCAAGTAGGAATCCAATTTTAATTCAAAATCCTAATCTAATTAGGATTGTAGGAATCCTATTCCAAGTAGGAATCCCAGTCCTACTCCAACTAGGATTCCAGTCCTAATCCAATTAGGACTCTAGGAATCCTACTCGAAGTAGGATTCTTGTTTCAAGTCCAATTAATTAATTCCTTTGTTCCTTCTTCAACTTATCAATCGAATTGATTACTTGTGATTCCTAATCACGATTCAACCATCGGATCGGTCAATACTTCTAGTGTGTGTGACCCCATAGGTTCTATTCTGACTGGTAGTGAGATATATGATCTCTATCATATATCATTGAAAACTCCTTTCAATGGGTTGGAACGATTCCAACTCTACTCATTAGGGTTTATCGATCATCGAGATAATCCCTATGAGTCCCACCATCCACCAGTGACACCTAGCAGCATGTAGTGGCTACCCAGTAGAATAGAATGATGAACCTCTAGGTGCAGTTATCATGTGATACAGTCCTACTATCGTGGATCCCTACAGGACGGAGGTCATGGACAACTCGTCAAACCCCATCGTCTGTCATATGTGAAGATTTATTCGACTTAAGTTCGAGAGTGAAAACTCTTTCTCCACTGTGCATACTGCCCCGGCCGAGGTCTTACGAACTCAGTCTTATAAATCACATAGGATCTCTCCTTATCTATCAAGGTCGATAGATTCCTTATAGGTGCATACCCTACTCCTACAGTGAACTTACTGCAGCCAATCTACACTGCATGGACCCATATGGCTAGAGACCATGTATGTGTGCAGTCAAACTACAATAACCTCACTGTGAGTAGCCGAAGCACCGCAGGTCAAAGGACCAGTCACACTACTGCAACATCAAGCAAGTCACTGACGAGTGGATAGACATCCAAGTGACTTCTTGTCTTGGTCACGCTCAGTACTGTTGCCCAAGGTGACAAGCCAAGAGGGGGGGGTGAATTGGTTTCTTCTAAACTTTTGGTGCTTTTAAAACTTTCTTAATTAAGTGCGGTGGATGCTTTCTTAAGCTATTAGAATGATTTAAACTAGTGCAAAGATAGAAGATGATGCAAGAATAAACGGAAACACAAGCACAACACAAACACAACAATATATAGTGGTTCGGTGCTCTCCTTAGCACCTACGTCCACTCCCCAAGCGTCCCCTTGGGAATTCACTATAATCTCGCGGATTACAGTTGGATTGTTTTTCGGGCTCACAATCCAAAAACCTTGTTGGTTTTACGGCTCACCAACGAACCTATGCACTTGGTTTTCCGGGCTCATCAAGAACCTTGTTGGTTTTGCGGGCTCACCAACGAACCTATACAACTTTGGTTTTCCGGGTTCACCAAAAACCTTTGTTGGTTTTGCGGGCTCACCAACGAACCTTTGCACTTTGGTTTTCCGGGTTCACCAAAAACCTTGTTGGTTTTGCGGGCTTACCAACGAACCTTTACAAAGTGTTTAACAAATGAAAAATAAAGATTTAACTCCTATATGAGCATATAAGACAATATGAACAATAAGAAGAGTTAGAAAGAAATTATCGCTTTGAAGTTCGCTTGCTCTTCTTTGCCAAGAATGCTTCACTCTTCAAGGGGAAGGAGCTCTTGATGCCTCTTTGAATGTGCTCAATCCCTTTCTTTGATTCTTGGATGAAGCTCTTGATGAAGAAGATTAGGGCTCTTTTGGTTTTCTTGTGTATGCTTTGATATCCCACTCAAAAGTTGTTTATCCTGATGAATAGTGCCCCTTTAAATAGTTTTCAACCTTCCTTGGACAAGCCCCATCCGTCAGATTTGAAAAACTAGCCGTTACAAGCCTTGGGAAGGACAAAAAGTACATCTGCAGAACTAGCCGTTACTGTTCAGCCCGTGTTTGGGTCGGCTCAACCTGTCCTTGGGTCGACCCAACTTTGCCTTGGGTCGACTCAACCATTTCTTGGGTCGACCCTCTCAGTAACACAGAAACCTCAATTTCAGCCTTCCTTCCCTTGGGTCGACCCAACCAATTTTTGGGTCGACTCAAAGTTCACTTGGGTCGACTCAACTTCTTCTTGGGTCGACCCTCTCAGTAACTCCAGAGAACCGTTTTCTGTCTGTCTTTCTGTCTTGCCTTTGGGTCGACCCTCTCAGGGTTTGGGTCGACTCAAGCTTGGGTCGACTCAACCACTGTGTGGGTCGACCCTCTCAGTGAATCCAGAGAGATTTTATCTTTGTGTTTTGAGGTTCTTTGGAGGTTGGGTCGACTCATGCTTACCTTGGGTCGACCCAACTCACTGTTCATTTGTGCTGTTTTTGCAGGAGTGTGCCAGATGATTCCTAGATGTGCCGGGGTCGACCCAATCAACCTATGGGTCGACTCAATCCACACTTAGCTGCATTCTCAAGGTTAGATTCATCCAAATGAACAAGACCATATATATATTTTCAATTAAACAATGTACTGAGAGTAATGAACTTATAAATGAAGTATCAATTTAACTTATAGCATGCTCTAGATAATTACTTGTTAATCATCAAAATAACACTATCATCCTCAATCTCCCCCTTTTTGATGATTACAAAATAAAGAGTATAAGCCTATTGATACTTGTCTTTAAAATCAGTTTATAAAAGGGATTGAATTTCAGAATTTCAGCTTTTCATATATATAAGTGAAATCTCCCCTATATCATTCAAAATTTGCCAATTTGATTTTTTTGAATGGCTCCCCCTTTCATTTATAATTCATTAGCAATGAAACTTCAAAAATTTGAGATAAAATAAGAGTTTCAGCTTATGTATCGGGGTGAGAAAGGAGCGTGCCAAATTCTGAATTTATATGTGCCAAATTCTGAATTATGATAGAAATTTTTTAATTTGATGATTTTCATTGTTACAAATTGCTCCCCCTTAGATATGTAAGCTTTCTTATATGATTTTCAATTTGTTTGCCCATTTATTTCTCTTTTCTTTTCATAACTTCTTTACTCACTCTTTCTCACAAAGTAATACTCTTTCTTCTCAAATGAAATACTCTTTCTTTTCTTAGAGTGAATACTCTATCTTTTCGTCTCCCCCTTTATATACTCTTTTCTTCTCCCTTTATACACTCTTTCTCCCTTTATATACTCTATCTTTCCTTCTCTTCTCTTTTATATACTCTTTCCTTCTCTTCTCCTTTATATACTCTTTCCTCTTCTCCCTTTATATACTCTTTCCTTCTCTTCTCTTTTATATACTCTTTCCTTCTTTTATATACTCTTTCCTCTTCTCCCTTTATATACTCTTTCCTTCTCTTCTCTTTTATATACTCTTTCCTTCTCTTCTCCTTTATATACTCTTTCCTTCTCTTCTCCCCCTTTTTGTTATCATCAAAACATATATATGGGAAAAGATGCAATAAAGAACAAACTTCAGACTTCATTGATCAAAATAGGAACATTTTCATACATTAATGCCTAAAATAAAGATAAGTACAATGTTCCTCAATCAAGATTTGAAGATGCATGATAACCACCAAATACATATGAAAACTAGATACATATCCTGGTCTCTAAACAAGATTGTGAGACTCTCTCGGATCGCTTGGCTACAGCTCTCTCGGTCCCATTTCTCCAAGATCTTGAAGTAATCTACTGTTTGAAGATGATTGGAGAAGATTTGAGAGTGGGAAATAGGGTTTTCGGAAGAGGACAAAGGGTAACAGTGCCCTAGATAGCTCACGGGTCCCCCTTTTAACAGTGGGATCCCGACGTTGGGTCGACTCAAGAAACTTCTTGGGTCGACTCAACGTTGGGTCGACCCTATTCTGGGTTGGGTCGACCCAAGTGCAGACTTTTTCTTTTCTCTTCCTTTTGCTTCTAAAAAGTTTTCCTTGCTTCAATCCTTATAAACTCTTTATGGGACAATGATACATGAGTAAGGAATCTATAGATAACAAATGTGACTCATGTTTCATGGGTTTTTAGAAATGGGAGGAATGTATCATGAGACTGCTTGCTCCTTTTTATATCTCTTCAATAAAAAGGATCACATATGCCTAATTTCCTCCTTAGCGTGCAGAATCTATTTTCACTCAAGGGTTTTATAAATATGTCGGCTAATTGTTTTTCAGTGCATATATGTTCAATACATATGTTCCATTTGCACATGATCCCTAATAAAATGATATCTTATTTCTATTGTTTGGCTTTAGAAATGAGACATTTAAGATGTGACCAAAAGTGATCTCTAAATGTAGATTCCAAAGATAGTTTTGAAATCAAGTGGTAGATGGAATCTTTTTTCAAGTTATTTCAAGGAATATCAAGAATAATATTCAAAGAAAGCACGAATGAAATCCAATACCTTTTTTTTTTAAATATATTAAGTATATAGCAACATGAGAGCAATCTAATTAATTTTTAGAGTATAGTATAAGAGCAGATAAAGATCAAAACTTATATACTTCAAAAAATATAAGATTATGTTGAATCCTTAATTCTTAATGACTTCAAAGTTCTTTCATGATATAAAAGTATTGGAGCATAGATACCAAGATATAAATTTATGCAATGTAGGATACATAAAATTCAGGGCTTGAAAGTTCTTTTTAAAGCTCTCTTAAAGACTTTCTTTTACTCCTTTAAAGATCATAGCATCAAAATCAATTAAAATGAATTGCTCATGATTGAAACGCTAAAGTGCAAGCCAATAAGAGCTCATTAGTAGATTCCAAAGTAAATTTCCAATACTAAGACAAATGGAATCCTTTCACTTAGTTTTCCAAAACAAGTGATTTAACCAATTAAGTACAGATGAAAATCCAACTTTCAAAAGATATTCAATAAAGCACATAGTTTAAATACCACTTTACATTTAGTATTCTTTGTCTCATCTTTAGATGCGAATTTAATACGATTAAGTTCTATATGATCTCCCCTCTGAAATTTTCTTTCTCTTCCTTAATTAATCATTCCATTTGAGAGTTTAGAGTTTGAAGATGAATTTTCAATAAAGAGATTGAGTATTTAAAACTCCCCCTCAAAAGATGCATTTTCTTTTAAACTTTCTTTTCTTTTGTTGAATTTCAGATTTTAATGATAAACGTGAATAAAACTGAAACTTTATGATATCAAGAATGTAGAGTGATCTAGAGTTATTCAAAATTTATAGCAATCACTCTTTTTAATCTTTTAAGAACAAGTTATGCTTTCTCTTAATCTTTGAGAAAATGTACTGAAATATTAATCAGAAAATGATTCATTTGAAGCTCAAATTCTTTCAAAAGCATTTACATTTTCTTTCTTTTAAGAATCATTTGAGTGAGCTGAAATATTTCTAGACTTGAGATCATTCACTCTTTTAATAATATATATACATATATATTTTGATGAAAGTCTTTAACAATGTAGGAGAGAAAAAAAATATATAGATGACCATTGAAGTATATGTATTATAGAACTCAATTTCTTAATCAAGGTTTTTTTTTTGGCAATGTATATATGAAGCACAATAAATCTTTTCAATATCAAAATAAATCATATATTAAAAAATATTTGTTTGCAATCAAGATCATCAAAAGACACATCATTCAGACCAATATTAGTACACTTTGAAGATAAGAAATGATATGTTTCAGATGCGATATCAAGGGCAAGCAATCAAGGCATCAGAATTATTCTATTTTTCTTAAGCTGTAATTTTATCTAGAAATCATATTGAGTTATTCCCAAAATGATGCAATCATTGAAGCATATAATGAAGGTTACAAAAATACAATGATAGCATTTTTAAATTAAGTTTAAGCTTTTATACAACATCAGATTCTGAATTTCATAAAAATTTTCAAGGAGCCTTTCAGGATTATAATTTGAGATATGCATCTTCTACATTGTAGCTCATCTTAAATTATTAAGATTGAAGACACATATTTCAAGAACATTAGAGCCACATCCAGAATCTTTGTAATTCATATTGAATTTTGGTACAAATTGAGGACATGATGTTCTAATGTTAGGCCAAGATAAAGATAAATCAGAATCAATTCATTTTGCCTAATTTGCAAATTCAAATTATGCTTTTTTTTTATTTTTCAAAATATATTCATTAAAATAGAATGATGTTGTTGTTGGTAATACCATGTTTCAATCAAAGTTTATAGGCCTGAAGCATTACCAGTTATATTTAGGAAAGATCTTTGTCATTTGAATATTGAAGACACATAATTCAAAATATCATGTCACATGCAAAACATAATATGCATTAAGTCATAACATCATGTATTAAAACATTAAGAGCAAGCATGTCAAGGATCAAAATTTATTCTTTTCCAAATAAACTCTCCCTATTTAAATATAATCTTGCACTGATTTCATCCTTAAAGTGTGTTTTCAAGTGATTAAAAATTTGACTTGATTCTTCTTATATACTTTCATTTTTTTTTTTACCTTCATATGCTCTATACTCTATTTGCTCCCTATCCGGTGGAGTTGGAAGGGGCACGAGGTACTACCACTAGCCTCCCTCTTGTGCCGTCCCTAATATACCCTACACCGAATAGTTGGGTCAAACAGTGCCGGGTACTACCACTAGCCTCCCCATTGGCACCATCCCTATGATGAGCAAAATAGAAATGTTAAAATGTTCATTTCAAGCTCTCTCTGTTTGAGTGTAATTAATTACGGATTTTTATCTCTTTCACTAGTCTCACAAATGTGCCGAATGTATTATGCTTGTTTTGCTTTTCCTTAAGATTGAAGTATTTGCCTTTACTTAGATTTTTCTTCTCTTGAATAATATCCATTTTCTTTTCTTTATCTCTCTCTCTTTTTGTTATTCTCAAGTAATTTACATGAAAGAGCAGAATAAAGAAATAATCTTATATGCTGCATATAAATGTATATCATGCAAACAGCATTTTCATTATGCCCAATGATTCATAGCTTATCACAAGTTATTTTGAATTAGAGTTTTGAGGCATAAACTTGTGTATTTCATGGTTGTGCATTATACAGGCAAAAGTGAACTTCAATTTAATCATACCATGAAACAATTATCATTAGCATGAGAATGAAGCATGATTTCAAGATGATCAGCAATTAAAGGTTTAATCATGCTATCATATACTTTCAAACTATTGATTTTGCTCAACTAGCTTACAGAGAAGAGTTTAGATTACCAGTGCATTTAGCATTCTTCAAGCCAAATACCTTTTAGATTCTTTACACCCTTGGCTGAAGAAAATCTCTCTTTTTTTTTTGTTTGCAAGGGAATGGTTATTGTATCTTTCACCGAGGTGTCCTTCAAGTTGAAATTTCTGGCTCATAAATCCTGTATCATTAATAAAATCTCTTTCTTTCTTGAAGGAAAGTCATTAGTTTCTTCAAGATACAAAACATTCATACAATATATTTCTTAGCTAGATGACTCAACATAAGATATGACAATAATTGAATATTAAGTCACTTTACTCAAGAGATTGTCTAAGCAAACACAATTCACTTGAACTAAAGAGATAACTTCATTAAGTAAAATAGTTCAAGGACAAGCATGTGAGGCAATAGAAGGATTCATCAAGGTCAAATCATTTTTTTTTTATTTTCAGAATTAATTCAGCTTAGATTCTATTTGCTTAAGATAATTATCAATAAGATATACAAGTTGAGTTTTAATCAAATTATCTTTAAACAATTGTTTCTATCAAAATTCAGATTGTTACATAGAATCAAAGTGATAAACTATATTCTCAATAAAAGATCTAGTTTTAATGAGAATAGTATAAATTGATCTTTCTACAACTAGTATCTTTTCATTGAATATTCTATATGCATTGCTTAAAAGAGTATATCCAAAGAAATACTTATTTTATCAGATTTGGCATATATTTCATTCTTGAGAACATAATATGTATAAACTGAAAAACATGAAGGTATGCAACATTTGATTTCTATTTTTCATGAGTTCACATGGGGTTTTCTTTAAAATAGATTTAATAGAAAACCTTATAATATGACAAGCTGTGATGATAGTATTAATCAACTGCTATCACAAAACATTGTCCTTACACAACGCAGGTTCTATTTATTTTTTTTTATTTTTTTTATATTTTTATAACCCCTATATGCAATAGTGTCTTGGTGCAGAGCACAATTGTATTCAATACCATTTTATCAATAAATTGGTTTTCAAAGCTGTGCCATGAATTTCACAATTTGCAGACCTTTTTCATTTGAAACCTTTTGTAAGTTTGTGCCAAAGCAGAAAATATTTCAATTTAAGTGCCAAGACTAAAACCAACATTAGCTTTGAAAATCATCCATAATTACAAAATTAGAGAGCTTATCTTCTAGGTTCACAATCCTAGAGATCCAAATAAGTTCTTATGGAGAATTTTCAAAGGCTAAAAGGTGGAAACAATGTTTTCAAATTTAGAAATGATTCTAGTTTATTTTTCTAGATGACATACATAGCCAACTTTGACCTGCAAATTTGAATCTAAGTGAATCAATGACAAGGTCTTTGAGATTAAGTCCATACTAGTATGAGTTGATTTTATATGCCAAAACTAGACTCTTTAATCTTGGTATTCTTAATACATATATTTAAAAAAAATATACCAAAGTAGACATTCTTATGTTTATGATCAATAAAGGATAATGCCATGGATAAGAACTCTTAATCAAGCATATAGAGAATTCAAAGAGTTATTCTAAGAGTATTGATTAAGCAAATTATCCATCAATATCTGAAGCATAATATAGGAAGATGGAGTGATTTGGATATATTTTTCATTTCATACCAAAAGTATCACCTATATCACAGAAATGATTAATACTAGCTACAATTTCAATATGAGAGGATGCAAGGATTACTAATTTCATTATTTCTTCCATTTTGGTCACTCTTCTTAATTATATTTTAAGTTCTATTCTTTAACATGTGTCTAGAGAACCCATTGCCCAGATAATCATCTTTCATTGGAATCTTGGGTAGCTAGACACATTTGCTAAAAATGATCATGTTTTCAACTTAGGAACCCAAGCTCTTTTGGGTCCTTGTAGGGTTAGCTATTATTGTTCCTTTTGGAACCCAGATTTTTTAATGGCTATTTTTGTCCATAGACTTGCAGATTTTAGGATTGTAAGGAATGTGTTTCTGCATACTCTTATTAAATTTAACAATCATCGATTTAATATATGATAGATTTTTAATTTTTTGTTTTTGTTCATTAGGTTCATCAGATAAATTAGAGTCCGTTTTAGGATAGATAGTGGAGGATTTAACACATATATCATTAAGGGATTTTGTGTGTACCAGGATTGATATCCTAATCCAGTCTTTTCAAGTTCAACCCTTTGATTATCTATCATTAAATTCACTTTTTCATAGCCTAATAGTAAAATTTTTCAGCTATAGGCTTAAATTTGTTAACTTCTTTAGTTAACCTATCATTGTCTTCTGAAAGTAATTTATTATTTTTCTGAGTTATATCATAGTTTTCAGCAAGAGATAGAAATTTTTGATTTAGCTTTTTTATTCTTTAACCTAAGCTTCTTATATTCAAAATATAGATCATGAAAAGCATCATGAAGTTCATCAAATGTAAACTCAGATTGAGTTTCAGTAAGTACCCGATTTTTGAATGTGAGATCACTTTGTATTTGAGTACCCACCTCATTCTCCATGTGCCATACAGCAATGATTCTTCATTTTCGGTTTGCTCCTCTTCTTCTTCTGAGATAGTTTCAGATTCACTAGAAACATTAGTGCATTCATATTTAGCTTCAAGTATACTCCATATTTCTTTAGCAGTCATGCAATAGGATATGTCATCAAGTTCACTATCATCCAATGCACAATATAGAATATTCATGGCTTTTGCATTTTGCTGAGCCCTTTTTTATCATGATTAGTGTTTGTGTGTAGCCCATTGACTATGATACTCCATAAATCGTAGTCTTGTGCTTGAATGAAAATGCGCATGCGTGCTTTCCAATATGTGTAGTTTATACCATCAAATAGTGGGAGGTCTATCAATTAATTGTCCCTCACTCATAGAACATCCCACTTGGGTTGTCATGATCTTTAACTCTTGATTGTGAGATCAATGAGTACTATTAGAGCACCTCGCTCTAATACCCACTTGTTGCCCAAGGTGACAAGCCAAGAGGGGGGGTGAATTGGTTTCTTCTAAACTTTTGGTGCTTTTAAAACTTTCTTAATTAAGTGCGGTGGATGCTTTCTTAAGCTATTAGAATGATTTAAACTAGTGCAAAGATAGAAGATGATGCAAGAATAAACGGAAACACAAGCACAACACAAACACAACAATATATAGTGGTTCGGTGCTCTCCTTAGCACCTACGTCCACTCCCCAAGCGTCCCCTTGGGAATTCACTATAATCTCGCGGATTACAGTTGGATTGTTTTCCGGGCTCACAATCCAAAAACCTTGTTGGGTTTTACGGGCTCACCAACGAACCTATACACTTGGTTTTCCGGGCTCACCAAGAACCTTGTTGGTTTTGCGGGCTCACCAACGAACCTATACAACTTTGGTTTTCCGGGTTCACCAAAAACCTTTGTTGGTTTTGCGGGCTCACCAACGAACCTTTGCACTTTGGTTTTCCGGGTTCACCAAAAACCTTTGTTGGTTTTGCGAGCTTACCAACGAACCTTTACAAAGTGTTTAACAAATGAAAAATAAAAGATTTAACTCCTATATGAGCATATAAGACAATATGAACAATAAGAAGAGTTAGAAAGAAATTATCGCTTTGAAGTTCGCTTGCTCTTCTTTGCCAAGAATGCTTCACTCTTCAAGGGGGGAAGGAGCTCTTGATGCCTCTTTGAATGTGCTCAATCCCTTTCTTTGATTCTTGGATGAAGCTCTTGATGAAGAAGATTAGGGCTCTTTTGGTTTTCTTGTGTATGCTTGATATCCCACTCAAAAATTGTTTATCCTGATGAATAGTGCCCCTTTAAATAGTTTTCAACCTTCCTTGGACAAGCCCCATCCGTCAGATTTGAAAAACTAGCCGTTACAAGCCTTGGGAAGGACAAAAAGTACATCTGCAGAACTAGCCGTTACTGTTCAGCCCGTGTTTGGGTCGGCTCAACCTGTCCTTGGGTCGACCCAACTTTGCCTTGGGTCGACTCAACCATTTCTTGGGTCGACCCTCTCAGTAACCACAGAAACCTCAATTTCAGCCTTCCTTCCCTTGGGTCGACCCAACCAATTTTTGGGTCGACTCAAAGTTCACTTGGGTCGACTCAACTTCTTCTTGGGTCGACCCTCTCAGTAACTCCAGAGAACCGTTTTCTGTCTGTCTTTCTGTCTTGCCCTTTGGGTCGACCCTCTCAGGGTTTGGGTCGACTCAAGCTTGGGTTGACTCAACCACTGTGTGGGTCGACCCTCTCAGTGAATCCAGAGAGCATTTTATCTTTGTGTTTTGAGGTTCTTTGGAGGTTGGGTCGACTCATGCTTACCTTGGGTCGACCCAACTCACTGTTCATTTGTGCTGTTTTTGCAGGAGTGTGCCAGATGATTCCTAGATGTGCCGGGGTCGACCAATCAACCTATGGGTCGACTCAATCCACACTTAGCTGCATTCTCAAGGTTAGATTCATCCAAATGAACAAGACCATATATATTTTCAATTAAACAAATGTACTGAGAGTAATGAACTTATAAATGAAGTATCAATTTAACTTATAGCATGCTCTAGATAATTACTTGTTAATCATCAAAATAACACTATCATCCTCAAGTACCCTTGTTCTCTAACAAGCACCTGCACTATCACTTCAGTGTCCCTACACTGTGGACTCAAGTCTCGTCCATCCAGAAGGAAAGTGATCTGTGTACTGATCAGATCGATCACCGTCCTCGTGATGATCCATTGATCAGGAGCATTTAGAAATTAATCACCAATGATACATGGCTCAAATTCTCAACTCTTGAGAATATGCATCATCATCTTATTAATTTTTTGGACGATTCATAGACACATAAATAATATGAATGAAAAGATGCCTTTTATTTATTCAATAATAAATAGTCAAGTACAAAATTATGTCCCTAGAATTAACAATGTGTCAGCCAGATTGGCTTCTAGGGCATACATCTAACAAAGAGAGCTCAAGATCTCTCTTACAAAGGAGGGCTGGACTAGGGTCTTGAATGAAGATTTAATATTAGTTTGCATGAGCATGCATTGTGAGCACAACTAATTATGGTTAGGCAAGGCTACAGGCATGTATAGGTCATGATAGAGTTTAATCCTACTAGCAGAAGTGGCAGCATGCATGAATCATAGCAGGTAGGAAGCATGGTGGAGCCTAGGAAGCAAGAGGTGAAGAAATTAAGAGAAAGAGATAACGAACAAGTCCACAATGGCTTCTCTCTAAAGCATCTCACTATCAATCTCTCTTATACATAATTTCTCTGTAGACATGTTGATAATTAGTAAGATAGCTTATTTTACTGCGCGAGCAATATAGATAACACCTTATAGGTTGAATCTAGATCCTAGAGCAAGTCTTCATTCTATCTTAGGGATATTGGAGTTGCAAGTAATAAGCCTAAAGCTGATCAAATGAAGGGTTCATATTTTGAGGACCAAAAAAAAAAATATATGATTTGCATAATGGTGATATTAACTAGAAGCAAGAGTTTGATGATTTCCTTTGCAAGATAATATAAGGGGAAACAATGCATCCAATGATGGAACTACATCTTCAGACTATTTTCTTATGGAGTCAAACTATGTCAAAGGTAAATAATGAATAAGTCTAGCCATCTAAAACCTCTAAGCAAATAGCAATGTTACAGTTGCCAAGCTATAGTTTGAGAGCAAGTCACCTTTTGAAAACTAAATTCATGCATGATAGTCCAAAATAATAATTTACTAGATGCAGCAATATGAAGAATTTGATTATATCTAGTGTTGAGTGAGATTTCCAAAATATCTTGAATCATCATAATCAAAAATTAGTTAAGAAGGTACTGATATTCCAATGGAGGATTTCTTTGTTGAAACTTGCTACTGAAGTTATAGCTAATTATGATTTTATATTTTGTAGCCAGTTCTAATCAAATAGGACTTTGACTACTTTTGATTTACAATTTTACTTCTCTCCATCAAAAAACTTGTTAATAAAGCTAAATGTATTAGAATTAGAAAATTCCTTTCATTTTTTTTATTCTAATTCAGTCATACAATAATTAAGAATGAACTCATTTACTCTTCTCCTTTCGATGTAAATAGAGTTAATAATGTAGGCACCAAATTAGAGAGGCCACCTAGGGCTTCGAAGAGAATAGGTAACTAAGAAAACTACGGGCATGCACATAAGACTATGGGCAAGCATCTATGTTGAGATTTTGAGGACAAGTATGTACATCCTCAAATCCCTTGCCAAGGAGGTATGTTTACTTTAGAGTTCATAACCTGTCTCTATGCGGATCTAAAGATTAGCTAAGAAAATGGGCCAAAATTTTTAAAATAGAAAAAAAGGATTATGAGAAAAGAGAGAAAGAAGATGAGACAACAGCGCTAGTCTTTCTCTTGACCACTTGCTCGACCCTCTCCTCTTAGTATGTGTTTCCACTTAATACTCAACAAAGTAGGAGGGGGAGAGAGAAGAGAGAGGAGAGGAGAGTGAAAGGCAACAGATCTTGTTCAAATGTGAAGATAAGAGAAAAAAACTCTGGATAGAAGAGAAAAAAGAGTATATAAGGGGAATTCCTTTCTCTTCAAAACTCTCCATTTTTAGAGAGATTACAAAGTGAGGCTTGAAGAGAAATAATTTCTCTCCATTTTTCTTCTTTTTTCTCCCTGGACTTACTATCCAAATAAGGGAGTTTAACTTTCTCCTCTCTTCTATCCTCATAAATTTCCAAGCAACCAAGAGAAAATGTGTTTCTCATCTCTTATTTCCTAACCAAACAAGAGATTCCAAATTTCCTTCCTACCTCCCCCCTTGTCCTTCTAATCCCTCAATCCAAAAGAGTGTAAGGGAGAAACCCAACTAAATGGAATAAGACTAGCATTCAAAAGTACGATGGAGGTAGAAAAGAAAAATAAAAGTCTAGGGTTTTGGAGTGTATGTCAGCAAGATTGATCATTTTCTTCCTTCTTCTCATCAATGTATAGGTGTCAATCGAGTCAGATCGGACATGATATAGGCCGGGTCGAATACAAGATAGATAAAAAATCTACCAATCTGAAATTGATCCGTTTATTAAACAACTCAAAAACTCAAATCCAAACTTGACTATTTTATTAAACAAATAATCTAACCTGATCTACAATGAGTTTGAAACAAGTTAAACGGGTTAAATGGTTAAGCATTACCACCCCAAATCAAAGGAGAATGTACTATAGGTGGAGAAAGGGTACATTGAGGGTTACGATGAGATTGTGTAAAGTTGTCTCCTTTCTAAAGGTTGAGAGTGCATCATAGGATGGTGAATTTGATTAGTGAAGAGAGGTGTGCCATGGATTGCCAAATTGGAGGGCTAAGATGGGAAATTATTCTGATTTCTATGTTTTTGCTCGAATAGAAGGCTAGTATTAATGAATATGGTGAGTTATTTAAGGATGTGAGGAAGTCATGGACAAAGAATTCTTAATAGAAAATTGGATATTTAGGTAAGATTTAGGAGGGAGAATGGCAGCCTTTTCATCTTTTCTAGATCTAAGGATAACGATCCATTTAATTAGAAATTATGGGGTAATCTAAGGGTAGGATGATCAATTAAGCTGAAATAGGGTATGGTGAGGCGCTAAATACAAAACATATATGTATGGAATTCCATTGTATGTCATGAATCTTGACTTGAGTAATGTTTTACATAGTTATTAGCAAGATCTCTAGAATTATCTATTAGAAGAGAGATTTTTTGATCATAGAGGATTACAGATCTTCTATGGACTTGCTGCGCAACTTTGGATAGGTCTAGATTGGGTTTCAAAAGTGAATTTCAACCACATCCAGGACTAGTTTGAGAGGCCAAAACTTATAAAGAGAATAATGTTCACATATACTATTTAATTTTGTTATTTTTCTTTTGAAATTGGATAGGTTTTCAAGATCTACAATATGACAATCTACCAATAGGTCCATTAGGCTTGAGACGACCTTAATTCGAGGCCAGTTAGGGCTTTAGAACAATCTATTTATACTTGCTTTCTATGTATAGTAAATGTTGATCGGGGCTTAGCTCATGATCTATGAAGAATAGATTGAGCAACAAAAGACAAAGTTGATTAGGAGTTGAGACCTAGTTTCTTGGTGATTTTTGTAGTTTTCTATTCCAAGAAAAATGGAACCTTTCATTTAGATTTGAACAGGTAGACCTCGATGATATACATAGAAGCTTTATTCCCTGGTTTTGGAAACTAATTTGACGGAAGTAAATAGTGTAAAAACTCTCCATTTTTAGGTTCATACAAAACTCATCTTGTTTATTGTTTATAAGGGTGTTATTGAGTCGAGCAGGGCCAGGTTTAGTGAATCCAGCCCTAGACCTGTTGATCTTATGGTCTAAATGATTCATAATCTGTTGGGGGGTCAAGTTGGGTTTGCATTCAGTAATTAAAATATAACAAATCCTTGGAGGTGATTTAAATATGTTTAGACCTACAGCTTACTAAGCGTGCATAAGGTCCAAATTGGTTTGAAACAGATCCAAGTTTCCCATTGGGTACCAAAAAATATATCTTGGACAATTAATTAAGCTAATACTATCCATGCTTTCTAAAGTTTAACAATGAAACAAGCAACTAAATACTCTAAAAATTGAATTATGAAGAGTAAGCACTTGATAGTTAACCATTTATATTGATTGACTTAAAACTTGAAAAGAGGCAACTAATTTAAAGTCTAGACAAATATAAAAACATGTTATAATATGTCATTATTTTTATTCTTTCCACTCAACTAAGTTATATAAAAAATTTCATATGCCAAGACTTTAGAAATTGAAGTATATATGAATAAAATTAATATTATAGATATACATAAATTGGGTATAGGTATTTGTGACCATGTTCGGTTGGCTCTAAAATTGTCAAACCTAGACTAGACTTGGAATTTTTAATAGGTCTGACTTTGAATCCACAACCTATCCATTCATCGGTGGGTTGACATTAGGACCAACATGGATTGTTATGGATTTAGGTCAAGTAAGTTTATGAGTTAGAGTGATGACCCTCATTGTTTGTTTTGTTATGTGATGGATTCAAATTGGGGAGGATTGATGGAAGAAATCCCTTCTCTCTTTGACACAAGTGAGGTTTGTTAGATACAAGTACATACCTATGATACTTGGAAAAAGGAAACGAGAGAATTAAGTTGGTTATCGAGGCATGTGGTGTAGATTCTAGAAGGAGACAGTGCCATGAGTCCTAAGTTGTTAGGATATTTGGAGGGTGTGCATGACTGAAAAGGATCACTAAACTTGTTGCGAATCATTTTGGCCACTTCGAGTCAATTTGGACAAGTTTAGGAGCAACACTTAATATATTTAGGAATTTGATGATATTTGGTTTTCAAAATAAACTGATGAAAGTAAAACTTTCATTTTTCGAGTAAGATTTTGACTTGGCATATCTTCTAATTAGGGAGAAGTTAAGTGATATAGGAATCAAGATCTAACTCCAAAAGGATGCTTTGTATATTAGTTTTCTATCAATTAAAAAATTCAAAATAGAGAAGCAAACCTACTTTCAATTTTCTATATTTTACTTTTTAGTTTTATAAGAGGCACGAGTTCAAAAGATTTGAAGAAATTGCTTCCACCTCTTTTCAATCAACTAGTATAATCGGTAGAACTAGATAACTGTTAGTTTGTAAATTTGAGGTCTTCTGAAAAAAGGAAAATGCTATGGGCTAAAGAGAACCTCACATGTGCATGAGTCAAGGAGAAGAGCATGCATGTAGGTGTCCATGTGAAAAAGGTAGTCTCATTAAGAATTACTGAAAGACGTTAACAAAAAAATGAGAATATCATATGATATAATAAGTGATATGATTTTAAGTTGCACATAAAAGGAGGTATGCAATGGATTAGAAGGATTTGAAGAGGGGAGTCTATGGTTAAAATTTGGTGCAAAAAGGATGTAGGATAGGAAGATTGGCATTGTAAATATACTAGTAAAATACTATTGATGTGGGTACAGATCTATGAACAATTTAGGACAAATTTAAAATTTGCATGCCTGAGTAGGAATCGATTTTATATTACTTTTAATTTTTATATTTTCTTATACACTATCTTATCATACAAATGTGGAAGAAATAGACCTCTGTACCCCAACCTGAATCATGTAAACCTTGTGCTATTTTACACCACCGGATGTAGCTTAGTTTTGCATGAACCACTTAGTTTCATGTGCTTCCTCTTTTTATTTGCTTTTACTTTCTTTAGTTGAACTCTCTGGCAAATATATTTACATATAACTCGGTCAGTAAACCAAAGGATACTAGGATGTTGGACAGGGGCTAGCTTATACTCCAGGACATCCCAACACGAATATATGAATAAAAGTCATTTATTCCTAATCAAGAGAGAGAGTTCCTCTAGTATTCTTTATTTTTCCTTTTCCTTCTCAACAATAGATCCATGAAGGGGTGAGCTTCTACCTATTTACATTCACGGTTTTGCATATATTTTTAATATGGGAGGCATAATTTTGTCAAACGTGTCTGACATAGAAAAAAACTACATGAAGAGCAATAGATCCATTGTCCAAAGCCCTAATGCAGAGGAAGAGATATATATAGGAATCAACCTAGGGCCATGATATACATACATACATACATACATACATACATACATACATACATATATATATGTGTGTGTGTGTGTGTATATATTCGCATATTTCTTTGTTCCACTCAGATAATATCTTAACTTTTGTACAATTTAGCTTGCCGGCTTGACTTTTTTAATTGTATCAATGAACTGGTAGGGTCTTTCAAAGCCCCCATCTCCTTTGGATGATGTAAGAGAGGTGAAGGAGAAGGCATATTTTCCATTCAATATTCTTACATGAAAAATAAATCATGCTGCATCATTATTTTTTTTTTCTAGATTTTGCGCCTTCAGCTCATAATATTACTGTCTCAGAAAATTTCACTCATCAAGGAGGCATGGCCGATGAAAGCAACAATATTCTGCAGGGACATCCTGATGCCTTCATGAATACGGCTACTGTGGAACCTGCAGCACCTCAGGTACACGACATAGATTTCGGATTCCATATTCAACAGGGTCCTCCGTTGCCCGGAAATTGGAACAATAAACGGAAACTTGAAGTCTTCGATGAATCTGATGGAACGAGCTGGTCGATTGAAAATGAGACGGTAATTAGAATCGTAAAAATGTTCAAGTCTGCCCCAGGTCAAAGCACGCATGAAATTCGTCAGGTGCGCAAGAAAAATAAGGTATAGGATAGAATGTGGCATCTCACAAACACTAAATTCTATATCTTGTCAGTTTCCCTTGGAATGAGTTGCAGACTATATATCATCTTCCCATCATGCATGGATTCTAAGAAGCTATGACACGGAACTTACTTTTTATTATTTACTGGTACTATCTGACCCTTGTTCTTTCGGGGTCGCACTTGCAGCCAGATTCTGCATCACCTTCCATGGTCCCTGAAGAGTGCCATGCACCAAGACCCGAATTTAAGCCATCAGTCTTCCATGCCAAATCAAGAAGGCTCAAGCCAAATCATGGGAAGTGCGCATATTTACGCACATGATGAAAATCAACAGGTGCGCAAGAAAAACTAAAGGAATGGGATAGAATGTGGCATCTCCCAACACTAAATTCTATATCTTGTTAGTTTCTGTAGGAATGAGTTGCAGACTATCATCTTCCCATCATGCATGGATTCTAAGCAGCTATTACACGAACTTACTTTTTATTATTTACTTGTACTATCTGACCCTTGTTCTTTCGGTGTCGCACTTGCAGTCACATGCTGCATCAGGCACTGAAGGCAATCAATCTACCATGCAATTCCCACCACATCCATCTGGCGCAGCAGGTATTTCAAATGAGAGGGCCATGCACCAAGACATAAACCAATCGAATGTGCGTACCAGCGAGCAATTCTCCACAGCCGGTGAAAGTTCAACTGACCACAATCAGATATCAATTGATGATTATGTGATTGACTAGAGCCTTTTCTTAACCGTTTTTCCTAGGTCAGAGCGTTATGTTATAAACAATGGACCAATGGTGTGCTCAGAACTCTCTTCTCTAGGTCAGATCGTTTGTTGGTTGTTGGTGTTGCAGGAAGTTGTTGACTTGGGATAATTTGTCTTCTACATTTTCTTTGTGAACAGGTTGATTGTCTTATATCTCTGTCCATTGATTAGTGATATCTGCTTGCAGCTTTGGAGTGTGATTTTCTAACTAAAATTACTTTTTATTTGTAAACATTGTTTACAAAATTTAGTTTTTCAATTATTTCAAAAAAGCCTTCATGGTGTTACATTCGAATGGATTAAGGGTCCATTCAGCCGTAGGCATTCTCTCTTTTTACGGATGAAGTATTAGGTGGAACCACAGTCCACGTTCGACCTAGCGGTAGGGTGAAATCATCCTAAGGTGGACTCAATTTCAATCCTTAGGATGAAAGTATTAGGTAGAACTCATTTCATCCTAAGTCTTACGTGCGGACCTGGTCCACCTAATAATTTATTTTTTTAAGTGTTCAAGACAATCTCTTGTTGTGATGGTTCCAGAGGACATATCTATTGAGGATTGGTTTTACACTTTAACAGATTACATCTGTAATTCACCTAGAAAACACATTCTTTGATGCATGATCAGACGCTACCGCAAAAAAAAAAATATATATTTTTAGACTAGAAATTGTCATCAAAAGCCATAGTACACTTATCACTAAAAGTTTTGGTGACAAGATGTTGGTTGTCACAAGGTTGTCCCGTACTTTGCTAATCACTAAAACTTTCATAATGTCAAAAGGATGTTCTTTACTAAAGCTTAAAGGTTTCCATTAGGGCTTTGATCATCACAAAACATGCTTGCTTTTATGATAAGAAATCTAGTCACCAAATGGTACAAATTCTGCCACGCAAAATATGCCTCTACGTGGCCGGAAATCGTGAATAGTGTGACAAGTTTTATTATTTGCTGGCAACATAAGGTAATCACAGAAGTCCTTGTTTTGTGAAACATAAATTTTCATCGCTAAAACTTTCTTGACGCCAGAATGGAAATTGCCACTTAAGCTCAATATTTCCCATGATGGTTTTTCCTTTGTCATAAAACATGCTTGTTTTCGTGACAAGAAATCTATCTACTGAAAGGTGTATAGTTATTACCAATCTAAAATATTCATCTACATGACATACTATTATGAATAATGATGTGGTTTTGTTATTTAGTGACAAGGGCCAGTCTTCGCTCGGGCAATTTACAACCAAGGAAGGTTGAGTGGCAAGCCGAGTCTACAGCATCGGGGACGGTCTTCCACTCGAGGTATTTACAACCTAAGGATGTCGAGTGGCAAGCCGAGCCTATGGCACGGGCCAATCTTCTGCTCGGGCCATTTATGACCTAGGGAGGTCGAGTGGCAAGCCGAGCCTACGGCACAGGGGCTGGTCTTCCACTCGGGCCATTTACGACCTAGGGAGGTCGAGTGGCAAGCCGAGCCTATGGTAGGAGGATTGGTCTTCTACTCGGGTCATTTACAACCTAGAGGTCAAGTGGCAAGCCAAGCCTACGGCGTAGGAGCCGGTCTTTCACTCGGGCCATTTATAACTTAGAGAGGTCGAGTGGCAAAGCCAAGCCTATAGCACGGGGGCCGGTCTTGGGAAGGCCCCAAGCGTCCTTGGGGTGTCTCCTTTGTTGGATCTCGGTCGTCTTTGAGGGTAATCGATGTCGAATACATCTATCGCGGTTGCCTGATATGAAAGATAATTATGACAAGAAATTCTTTATTAGAAATAAGTTTGGGGTACAATGGACCTCACTGATGATATGTGCAGGAGTTGTCGGGGTTCCAAGCCTATGGATTGGGGCGCCGCTGAGGCTCCCCAGTCTATATGCTGAAGACATTTGGTCGTCGAATTTTGGACTTCTTTGTAGGCTTGAGCCTGGTGATGAGTGCCTTCAGGCCTCTCTTGATGTTGGGCCGAGCCAATGGGCAAGCCCATGTGAGGTTGGGCCTCACATTCTTCCCTCCTTAAAAAAAATTCGTCCTCGAAATTTACATACCTTCAAATTTTAGGTTACGTAGTCCTGTTCTCAAGCGTCTTACTTATCAAAGGAATTTCATTATTAAGTCTTATTGTAAGAAAAGTTTAATATCCTAAGACTTGGTCCATGTTGTCGACAGTCTAAATCAAATATCCTTTATCTTGTGAAATTGAAATGAATGTCTTAATTCTAGTTAAGAATACCAAGTTTCATATCTAAATATCAACTGATGTTAATTAGTTGATCTATCACGAGATTATAGACTACTAAAATTTAAAAACATTTAAACATAAAATATTCTTCAAGATTGATATTTATACGCAAATTCTTTTCAAAAGAATAAGCTACAAATCTATAAAAAATGTCCATACTAAAATATTTCAAATTCAAGATCAATTAATGCAGGAACCAACATTCTACTAGTCCTAGATTTCAAATGTTAGAAATTTTCTTTGCATAGTAGATAGAAGAATCCAAATCAATCAAGAATAAGAAACACTATCCTTTGACAACCAAATTATCCTTTAACCAAGATCAACCATCAAAAGTTTTCAAATCAAAGAGATACTAATTTCTGACCAACCCAAAAAATTATTCCACCACCACTACTCATGAAGCAAATTCAGTATCCTCATGGATTCAAAAATTTACTTGCTTATCATAACAATCAATAGTAACAAAATGTGATGCTAAACAGTCCATACCCAAAAATTATGTCAAAATCATGAATGTTTATGAGACTATCAAATAAGTAGTCAATTCTCTACCTACTAATTGAACTGAACAAAACTTGCAAATCTAATTAGTAAGGTAGGGGATCTAACATACAAATCAAACTCTAATGGTACATAGGGTAGATTATGCTTTTGCACACAAACGAATGTGTAGCACCAGAATCAAATAACATATGGGTATAAATAGATAAAATCAAAAATATACTTGATACCGCGATGTTGGATGCTTGAGCATCCTGTTAAGTCAATGCATAAACACGGCCCTAAGTGCACGGTCCCCCCCCCCCCCCCCTTGATGCTTGGAGAAGAAGGTTGAGCTGATGGAGCTGGAGCAAGAGAAGCTCTATTTATATAGACCTAAATTTGATGAACTAATTTACTAACCCTTGAAGCCTCAGTGAAATTGGGATTTTAACCAAGGTCTCCAATGCAACCATATATCGACCATACAAATTTTGTAACTTGGCAGCTTCTCTTAGCTAACCAATTACTAAATGTCATTAATGTCTCATGCACCTAAGTCCAAAATGGATGAACCAAATGTTTCTAGGTAATCACAGAGTATAATAAAATCCCCACCCAAATACTAGATGTCATCAACTTGTATGTGCCAAAATTTAGAGTAGATCAACTTAGAATGGCTCTCGGTAGTTTCTTTCTTGGACCTGATTTTTATGTCAACTAGAAAAAGCAATTTTCTACTCAATCATCAATTTGTTTGGGGAGTCAATGGCATTCATATGTAGATAATATATTATTTTCATTTGTTGACCATTTTCTATCATTTAATGATTTTGGGAATGATGGTGTTATTTTGGAC